>NC_079230.1:26525067-26732462 GCF_029633865.1 Lampris incognitus
GGCAAAGCCCTGCCAGGAGGCCAAGAATGTGCTGCAGGATCGATCACCTGCTGCAGCAAGGCCGTGGATCCTGGCTGGTCAAGCCTGTGGTCACTGAGCCCTTCAGCGTGGGAAAAAATAAACTGACTGGGTTGTTATTGCCCCACGACAAATGCCTTTCCGGTTCAACCAGCTGTATTTCAAGAACTGAATAATTTAGGGCGGCACGGTGGCGCAGTGGTTAGCGTGGTCGCCTCACAGCAAGAGGGTCCTGGGTTCGAGCCTCGGGGTAGTCCAACCTTGGGGGTCGTCCCGTGTTGTCCTCTGTGTGGAGTTAGCATGTTCTCCCCGTGTCTGCGTGGGTTTCCTCCGGGGGCTCCGGTTTCCTCCCACAGTCCAAAGACGTGTAGGTCAGGTGACTCAGCCGTACTAAAGTGTCCCTGTTTGTGTGTGTGTGTGTGTGTGTGTGACACCCTGGACTGACGGCCTGTCCAGGGTGTCTGCCCACTTGCTGCCGAATGACTGCTGGGATAGGCTCCAGCATCCCCACGACCCTGAGTAGGATAAGCAGTTTGGATAATTGATGGCTGAATGGTGGTACTATTGTCTGTCTTGCTCTTGCTGTGTTGTCTTGTAGTTTGTGAGATGGAAATGAGCTTGTAGCCAGCTCTGGAATAATTTAATAATTGTGCACAGTCCCTATTAAAGCTGCTAAGAGGAGTTTTGGATTTTTGTTGACTTTGCGCATCCTTGTGGACAAAGGAGGTAGTGTTTTGCGAAACGGCTTCATTGCCTCGTGGAGAGAGAGAGAGAGAGAGAGAGAGAGAGAGAGAGAGAGAGAGAGAGAGAGAGAGAGAGAGAGAGAGAGAGAGAGAGAGAGAGAGATGTAGTGGTGTTCTGGAAAAACAGCTGTTTTTGTTTTTTAGATATACCAGCAGCAAGGTAATGTAGCATCTCATTTTGGGTATGTAGCTCGTCTGTGTGCTGTGAATGGTTTTGTCAGAATTCAGGAGGAATTTGACCTGGAGGCAAGAATTTGGAAAAAGGGCTGACAGATTGAATCTCTGGATCCCCATTTGCTTCAAAATTAACTATACATATATACATATTGGTGCTTGAATACAGAATCATGCTTTGGGCACAAAAAAAATGCGTCACTGTTGATTAATTGTCATTGTTTTAAATAACATGAAATCTAATATTATTTCACAGTGTATGTAGTAACTCATATTTTTTATTAAAAATGAAATCATTATCGATTTCAAAGCTGTGGTCGTTGATTTGTTGCTGGGGAATATTTTCGTAGCGGTTCGCCTCCAGCCTGTTACGTTCAACACGCCTCACGTGTCGGTTCTTAGTTTTGATTGAGCTATATCCTTATCCTTTACAATTCCAGGGTCATCTTGCAAAGCTTTCTGTTTTGTCTAAAAATTGATCAATGTGCACGAATTGTGCCATTCTGTGACAAGACCACTTGTGTCGGAGCGATGCTACACCTGGCATATGTTGAAATAATAACCAAAAAACAGTTAAATATTGAATCTATTCGAATCTTGGTCATTTTCTTAGGTCTGCATTCAAGTTTGAATTCATGAGCTTTTTTTCTTCTACTCTCGGCTGCTCCTGTTGGGGGTCGCCACAGCGGATCATCCGTTTCCATCTCTTCCTGTCCTCTGCATCTTCTTCTGTCACGCCAGCCTCCCGCATGTCCTCCCTCACCACATCCATAAACCTCCTCTTTGGCCCTCCTCTTTTCCTCTTCCCTGGCAGCTCCACATTCAGTATCCTTCCCCCAATATACCCAGCATCTCTCCTCCACACATGTCCAAACCATCTCAATTCTGCCTCTCTTGCTTTGTCTCCAAATTGTCCATCCTGAGCTGTCCCTCTAATATACTCATTCCTAATCCTGTCCTTCTTCATCACTCCCAGTGAAAATCTTATCATCTTCAACTCTGCCACCTCCAGCTACTCCTCCTGTCTTTTCATCAGTGCCGATGTCTCCAAACCATATAACATAGCTGGTCTCACTACCATCTTGTAAACCTTCCCTTTTACTCTTGCTGGTACCCTTCTGTCACAAATCATTCCTGACACTCTTCTCCACCCACTCAACCCTGCTTGCACTCTCTTCTTCACCTCTCTCCCACACTCTCCCGTTACTTTCAACAGTTGACCCCAAGTATTTAAACTCATCCACCTTCGTCACCTCTACTCCTTGCATCCTCATCATTCCACTGTCTTGCCTCTTGTTCACTCATATGTATTCCATCTTGCTCCTACTTTAATTCCTCTTTTCTCCAGTGCATACCTCCACCTCACCAGGCTCCCCTCAACCTGCTCCCTACTCTCACTACAGATCACAATGTCTCCATGAACATCGTAGTCCATGGAGACTCCTGTCTGAGCTCCTCCGTCAACCTGTCCATCACCACTGCAAACAAGAAAGGGCTCAGAGCCGATCCTTGATGTAATCCCACCTCCACCTTGAACCCATCCATCATTCCAACTGCACACCTCACCACTGTCACACTGCCCTCATACATATCCTGCACCCCTCCTACATACTTCTCTGCCACTCCTGACTTCCTCATAACAACACCACACCTCCTCTCTCAGCACCCTGTCGTATGCTTTCTCTAAATCTACAAAGGCACAATGTAACTCCTTCTGGCCTTCTCTATACTTCTCCATCAACATTCTCAAAGCAAACATCGCATCTATGGTGCTCTTTCGTGGCATGAAACCATACTGCTGCTTGCTAATCATCACCTCTCCTCTTAACCTAGCTTCTATTACTCTTTCCCATATCTTCATGCTGTGGCTGATCAACGTCACACCTCTGTAGTTGCTACAGTTCTGCACATAACCCTTATTCTTGAAAACTGGTACCAGTATGCTTCTTCTCCACTCCTCAGGCATCCTCTCACTTTCCAAGATTATGTTAAACAATCTAGTTAAAAACTCCACTGACATCTCTCCTAAACATCTCCATGCCTCCATATGTGTGTCATCAGGACCAACTGCCTTTCCACTCTTCATAGCTGCCCTCACTTCCTCCTTGCTAATATACCACACTTCCTGATTCACGATCCCCACATCATCCAATCTTCTCTCTCTCTCATTTTATTCATTCATCAGCCTATCAAAGTACTCCTTCCACCTTCTCAGCACACTCTCCTCTCTTGTCAGCACATTTCCATTTCTATTCTTCATCAGCCTAACCTGCTGCACATCCTTCCCAGCTCGGGTCCTCTGTCTAAGCCAATCAGTACAAGTCCTTTTCTCCTTCCTTAGCGTCCAACCTCTCATACAACTCACCATATACAGTTTCCTTTGCCTTCGCCCCCTCTCTCTTCGCTTTACGCTGCAGCTCCTTGTACTCCTGTCTACTTTCTTCATCTCTCTGCCTATCCCACTTCTTCGTTGCCAACCTCTTCCTCCGTATACATTCCTGTACTTCTCCATTCCACCACCAAGTCTCCTAGTCTTCCTTCCTCTGTCCTGATGATCGGGTCGGTCATTTCGAAGCATCAAAATTCAATTAAGACTGATAAATAATCAGTAAACAAAAATCTTGTAGGAGATTTGAATAAAAAAAATCAAATAAAATTCCCCAGTTGACTTAACTTTCACAATATAACGTTGTGATTCTTTGGCTCTCCTGGATCCAACAGACCCATTATTAATTTAACAAAACGGGAAAAATAAAACACAATATAAAAAACAAGTGATGTCATCGGGCCCTGTATGTGTGTGTGTGTGTGTGTGTGTGTGAGTGTCTGTCTGACTCCCCTGTCTGGTCCGGTTGGCGCTACAGAAGAACGATGTTTAACAGCAGAACCTTCCTACATGGCTGCTCACAGCAGGCCTCGCTGGCAGACAAACAACAGCCTGACAAAGTCTGACCCACACGGACCGCGGCAAATCCTCAGTGACATGCACACACTGTAAACAAACGAGACGTGTATACACAAATGTGCATGCCGATACACAAACACACGGGTATGCACTGCCACACACAGCCAATGCCCACAACACTCACACACACACACACCCACACACACACACTCACAGCCCTTCGCTCTCCATTGCTCCGGGGTCTTTTATTGACATTTTGATGGGCCAGTGGGGCACCCTGTGTCTAAACGCTATGCTCCATAGCGTGGAGCGAGCAGCCTGTGATGTGGCAAACCCCTTTATAGACCCATCCTGGAAAAAAAAACAAGAGTATTTGTTCTTTGACGGATTTCTCCTCAGTCTTCAACTTTAGAATCTGCAACTTTCTTCACAGTCTATTCCACTCCAACATGTTTTAAGGTGCCTTGGTAGTTCAGTACAAACGGCATGGATGCACCCCCCCCGCCCCCACCCCAACCCCCACCTGCTCGCTGGAAGAGGCCAATACTATCCTGACTACTGCCGGTTGTCTAGTAGGTCTTACATTGGAAATGAATATAAAGGAGTGAGCGACGACGGAGAGATAGAAGGATAGGGAAGAGGAGATTTGAGGAAGAGTCTGGAAAAGTGGATTAAGCTCAAAGCGAAACAAAGGCTGCAGCTGTCCTGAGTGAGTCAATCTTAAACTGTCCCCGAGGGGCAATTTGCTTTACAGACAGTAGCTGCTCATATAAATATTTATATATATATATATGTGTGTGTGTGTGTGTGTGTGTGTGTGTGTGTGTGTGTGTGTGTATGTATGTATGTGTGTATATATATATATATATATACACACACACACACAGCTATGCACATAGCAACAATATCCATACATACTAGACAAAGACTGTCAACATAATTAATAATAAAACAGAGGCCGGCTCGGTGGCAGTATGCAAACAGGTAACCTGCATGTTGTTGTTTATTTAACAAACCAACTGCAGACTGAATTCAATCAGATGAGAGTTGCAGAGAAGCTTTTTGATCAAATTAATCTGCAGACAGCATCGTGTTCAATCGAGAGAGATAATGCAGTGCAAGAGAGAGCGAGAGAGAGAGAGAGAGAGAGAGAGAGAGAGAGAGAGAGAGAGAGAGAGAGAGAGAGAGAGAGAGGAATGAAGAAAAGAAGGTGGAAGGTGTTAAAAGTTCCTCCTTTCAAGTGAAAGTTAAGATTGGGGGCTTTGAAAAGCAGCACTGATAAGACAGAAAGGAAAGCAGCGCGTCAAAGAGGCACGGTTGGGTATTTTGTGTGTACACGTGCACGCGTGTGCACGCAAATGCATGTTGTGGTGTGTTCACAAACACACACCTCGAAAAGATGACACAAAATGTGCGTGCGGCACCCACACATGCACATGTGTTTTTGTGCATGTGTGTGTGTTTGTGCGTCTGTGTTTGTGTGTGTGGGTGTTTGTCAGGAAGCGGAGGGCCGGAGTGTTGGAAGGAAGACAGCTGAGGAGCTTAGCTGGCGGCCCCAGATAGCGAGCTACCATCCACTGATAATCAAAGGGAAAAGAAACTAAATTCCATCTCTCTTGCAGAGGCTACCTGCTGGGCAGACTCTGCCCCTCCACTCCACCCCACCCTCCACACCTCCTACCTCCATCTCTCTCCTTCACTGTCATTCGTACTCGCGCTCTGCCAGCTCAGCCAGTGCCTGCTCTGCACACTGGACATGGCGTTTTCTTATTTCTACCACATGTGAGAGGATTAAAGGAGCCATGGAAAGGGGGGAAAAAAATGAACGAACGAACAAAAGAATGAGAGGAAGAAACGGAGAGAGGGGTACGTCCAACGCGGAGACACGCCGTTATCGCCAGGCCTTCAATCTGGCTGCTCCCACCACACTGCGTAGCGTTAACTGATGGTGTCCCATTGAAAAACACACGACAAGTCAAATGTCACAGCTCAACACAGCGGAGGTTTACCCTCCCACGTGTCTCTTCTCACCGGACGCCTTAAAGCTTAAACCTGCGATTCTTATCCATCGATATACAGATATCACCCGATCGCCCAGTGACTGCTGGGATGGGCCCTGGCATCCTGCGACCCCTATCGGGATAAGCAGCTTGGATAATGGATAGATGAATATACAGATATTTTACCCATCTGGGGGGGTGTAGTCAGGTTACATAGGACTAACTGCCGTCTTCACTGTGTGGAGACAGTCTCCCGTCTCTGTGCACTGCCGCTAAAGTGTTTGACTGGATGAGATGGACACTGGTGCAGCGGCAAACACGTTCCTACTCAAACAGGAGGACGGTTTGAAACATGATGATGATGATGTGGCCATGCTTCTGTTGGACAGACAACCACTATTACAGTACAACAGTGTCCCCTTACAGTTTGATGTAGTTTGTAATACATTACATAAAGATGGTAACGTGCATGGATAAGTAGACACGTTGGCCCTTGGCTAACGGGTCGGACCCTTTAGTCGAGCGGTTAGCGATGTCTCCCGCGGTGCGGGAGCTCCGGGTTCGCGTCCCGGCTGCGGTAGTTCCTGTGGTTGCCCCCGAATTCGCTGCAATATGGTCCCGAGAGCCAAGGCTGGAACTGTTAACTGCTGAGCTGATGGCACCCCAGCCTCAATGGCTGCTACACCTTGTTTGTAGTCCCAGGAAATCATCGTCAACAGGTCTGTTTCTCAGCAATGTGGAGACACTTTCCATAAACTGCTGCTGAAACGTTTGACCGGGTAGGATGAACACTGGTGCTGCGGAGAAAACGTTCCTACTCAGGGAAAAAGGATTTAAACCTGATGCCGATATCGACGATAAGTAGGTAAAGTTTATTTCTAGAGCACATTTAAACACAGCTTAAGCTGACCAAACTGCAGTACAAAAGGACAGCACCATACAGAGGTGGACAACCCAGCTTCAGAAAGTAAAAGTCCTGCCACGTATTTGTTCCACCCAGACACTCCACCAGCTGAATTTAAGTAGCACAACTCTTCAGCCAGGTAGAGCGAAATCACCTTGTTTAGTGAATGGCTAGAACAAATACATGGTCGGACTTTTGCGTTGTGAAGCCGGGCTGTCCACCTCTGGTAAAATATAGCCGCAAGTGGTGATTGCGGGGCTCAAGCCAACACAGGCTGTCAGAAGTTGAAAACTTCAACAGCTTAATTAAAAACATCCACCAAGTTTGGTGATGTTTGGACAAATTGTCATTGTTTTATGGCCAGATTTGCACCAGGCCCATGCATGTGTTTGGAGCTGGTGGTGCCCCCTGTTGAGCATTTTCAAAATAGTTTTACACACGTGGTTCAGCATTGTTATGAAACATAGGACAAATAATTTCTGACTTGTGTTATGCCACGCCCATGTTTTTGCATTTATAGCGCCCCCTAGTGGTAGATTTAAATGACACTTCCAGGGTATGTTTCGGGTACTTACATATGTGGATATATCCTGCAAGTTTTGTGATGATTGGCCCAATAGTTGTTGACTTTGGTCTAACTGTTCTGAGCCACGCCCTTTTGTGGTTCATTGGACAACGTCTTGAAAACTAAATATAAATATCAATGAGCTTTTTACAACTTTTGATAGGCTTGGTCGAATAATGATCCTCAGAAAATGTGATTACATTCGGGCCTCGGGTTTAGGAGGAGATGTCAGAAAATATGTTTTGCAAAAAATTAAAAAAGGCAGACAATCAGTATTACTGTACATTAGTGTTCCCATATAGTTTGATGTAGTTTGTAATGTATTAGACTGTCGGTTAGCTTTGGTCCCAGGGTCTCCCCCCCCCCCACCCCTTTCCCTCCCAGTTGTACATGGCCAATTACCCACCCCTTCAAGCTGTCCTAGTCGCTGCTCCACCCCCTCTGCTGATCTGGGGAGGGCTGCAGACTACCACATACCTCCTCCGATACATGTGGAATCGCCAGCTGCCGCTTGTCACCTGAGAGTGAGGAGTTTCACCAGGGGGACTTAGCGTGTGGGAGGATCACGCTATTCCCCCCCCCCCCCAGTCCCCCTTCCCAAACAGGCACCCCGAGGAGGCGCTAGTGCAGCGACCAGGACACATACTCACATGCGGCTTCCCACCCGCAGACACGGCCAATTGTGTCTGTAGTGACGCCCGACCAAGCCGAAGGTAACACGGGGATTCAATCCGGCGATTCCCCATGCCAGGATCCATTTTTACAAGGGTGGGAACTGTTTACTGCTGAGCTGACGACACACCAGCTACAATGGCTGCTGCGCCTTGTTTGTAGTGCTCACTGCCAGAGGGACAGATCGGGGTTCTCACCTTTAAATAGGGAGAGGGACGAAACAAACAAAGAGTTGCCTCATGTTTATGCCCCCTGTGCATGAAAAAAGCCAACCTAAAATAGAAACTATAGCAAAGACAATGAGTGAAAAGGCAAACTAAATAAACCCCAAAACATTTTATTTCATCTCCCAAATAAACTGCCTTCTAGACAAAGGCACTGATATGCAGTGGTAGAGAAACGGGGGGGGGGGGCAACCCGGAGATGAGCGTTCTCACCAGGCAGCGCGCTTTCTCCCGCCAACGCAGCGTCTCTGATCGATGGATATTGAATAGTTCCCGCCACCGGCAATTTTTAAAGGTGGGAAAGGGGGACACCCAACCCAACATCGCTCACATCGCATATTGACATTTTCATACCAGTTTCTTTCGCTGCTTTATGTCCTCCCTCACGCTGCTCCATGATCAGTCAAAACTTTCCTCAGCTCTCAGAACCGCCTTGCAGCTTTCCGCTCCAATAACAGACGAGAGTCTCGGTTAGGTTCGTTGCAGCCTGGTGTTTGTTAGCCTGTCTTTCTCCATGTCTTGCCCGGATGGTATTGAAAAAGAGTTATCAAAGACCATGTTTCTCATGGTTGTTTATCTTGCCCATGGAAAAGGCTGTTATTTTTGTTACTCAGCTTTTTGTTTGGTTTGTTTGTTTGGGGGTTTTTTTGGGGGGGGGTTATTGAGTTTTCGGGGTTTTTCCCCCCTCGGCCCTCTCATTCACCGTTCATTGTGGTGATGGGTGATGGCACAAGCCTATTTTGAAAGGAAATTGAAGGCTGCGGGATGCTGCAGTAATTACATGACACACACATTCCCAGCACACGTGCACACACGGCCCAGTGCCACTGAGCTGAACCAGATTGAACATGTACCAGTGGTTAATAGCCCAATTTATTCTTGGAATATTACTTATTAATTTGCATAACGATTCAGATGATTCAGACATTTGTTAGAGGCGGAGTACCGTGATTGATGGAAATTTAATTATGACACCTCGTTCGTTATTAAACGCTAATCAGGCTAAGCCACTTATCTTTAATACTTACCTTTAGCGCACAAGGGCTGCAGGAAATTAATGGCAGTCGCCAGTCTTGAACCGAAATGATTTCTTTTTATACCTCATCAGGATTGCAACAGGAGGAATAGCGGTTTTGAATTTCACCTTCACAGCAGGACTCGCCCAAATCAGAGGTGCTGGATTGGACGAGGGCAAATCTGGTGGAGATTTATGATTCACCGTGTGTTTGTCCAGGTTTTCTGAAAGTCCACTTTGCTTCGCAGTGTTCCTTTCCTTTGTTACAAAACAGTCTGGAGAATTATCATTCAGTACACCTAATCTAAGCACCGTTTCTTCCATATATTTCATCAAGTTTAGAGGAGAATAGCAAGTCCGCTCTTTTCTTTTTTCATTTAGTATATTGAGTAGTTTTGGGCTTGAGAGGAAACTTTAAGGACACTGAGTACAGGGGAGGCAGCAGAGGAAGCGCTGGGTGGTTCTCATCCTCCATTCTGGTGGGATGGCTTAATGATGTGGGTATTCACTGACTGGTTTTATGCCAGTTTTGTGATTCCCCATCTGGTCTCTTCACATCCTCTTCCAAGTCTGCTAGGTCGATAGACAAAGGAATACAAATGCCCCAGACAGTGTCAAAGTCAGTGAGGGACACGCTTGCACTAATTGATCAAAAGCATTCCTGGAGCAAAGAGAACTAAGAAAGTTTTTTTTCTTCTTTCAGTTTCTCCCCAGTTATATCTGGCCAATTACCCCACTGTCTTTTTGAGCCGTCCCGGTCGCTGCTCCACCCCCTCTCTGCCGATCCGGGGGGCACCGCGACCGACCAGAGGAGGCGCTAGTGCAGCGACCAGGACAAATACCCACATCCGACACGTCTGCGGGTGGGAAGAGACGCCCGACCAAGCCGGAGGTAACACGGGGATTCGAACCGCCGATCTCCGTGTTGGTAGGCAACGGAATAGACCGCTACGCTACCCAGACGCCCTGAGAAATGAGAACGTGTTCCATCTGATAGCCGAGCCATTCCGTCACTTGCTGTCGTCACTGTAGTTTTTCTGAGTTACTTCCTAGTCCTGGTCTCAGCAGCCCGGCCAGTGGGAAAAGAAACGGTAACAGTTCCCACGAGTGCGGAGCAGCACACGGTGTGGCCCTGGTAACCGTTCAGCCCTACCGTGGAAAAGACGCTACACATACTGTACATATGGCCCCACTGGCAGAAAATGAAACTGGTTATCCTTAGTTAATTCACTTTTGGCGGATTTGATATTATGTGGTTGTCAAGATGGTTCGTTTTCATCCCCCCAGATCCCGGAGCTGCATTTGAAACGAACGTGATCCTGAGCGTGCAATTGTTCGCATGTAGGTCACAAGTTGATGCCCACAGATTTTGGTGTAACATTGGCAAGGTAATCCAGCAGTAGCGTGAGAATTCTGGGGAAAGATGACTAACCAACACTGTCATTCCAGCATCATAATATTGAGCAACATAATCCATATCCAACATTTAATCAAAGCTAGATAAACACTGGATGTTTAGCTTTGCATTTTAGCACCTATTGCTTTTCCTTCCACATTCGATATGCTAGTTCCTTCTCCTTTCACTTTCGTCGGAGACTCGGGTGCCATTTAATTTGAATATTTGGCGGGAATGGCAGAGCCCACCAACGCCAAAGAAAAAAAGAGGAGAAATTGCAGAATGACAATATATTGAATGGCTCTCATGAAAGGGCCAGCAGTAAAAGTATAAATATGGTATCCCCCCCCCCCGTTTTTCTCCCCAATTGTATCCAACCAATTACCCCACTCTTCCTAGCCTTCCTGGTTGCTGCTCCACCCCCTCTGCTGATCCGGGGAGGGCTGCAGACTACCACATGTGTCCTCCAATACATGTGGAGTCGACAGCCGCTTCTTTTCACCTGACAGTGAGGAGTTTCACCAGGGGGCGTAGCGTGTTGGAGGATCATGCTATTCCCCCCAGTTCCCCCTCCCTGCTGAACAGGCGCCCCAACCGACCAGAGGAGGCGCTAGTGCAGCGACCAGGGCACATACCCATATCCAGTGCAGCGACCAGGGCACATACCCATATCCAGCTTCCCACCCACAGACATGGCCAATTATGTCTGTTGGGACGCCTGACCAAGCTGGAGGTAACACGACCAAGCCGGAGGTAACACGGGGATTCAAACCGGGATCCCTGTGTTGGTAGGGAACGGATTAGGCCGCCATGCTATCCGGACGCCCGCAAATATGGCATTTTTAATATTTTTTTAAAAAGCGATTACATTTTTAAGCCCTCCCAGACATTGAGCAATGCATTTCTAATGACATACATTGGTTGATTTCACTGAAAATAATTTTTTGTAAAATTGAGACCTTTTCACCATTATACATCACTGACAGGACCAAACCAAAAGTTGAAGCCAATGCAGAAATGTCTGAAGTTGCAGTTCTACTATGGCCACTGAGTGGCTTGCTCCCAAAAACTTCCAGTCCAATATAGGCCAGTTAGAGAATTTCCAACTTCTACTTAAAAACACATTGTCAATCAAATTTTCTTCAAACATTTTTTTGGGATCTCATTCGCTAATTTTGAGTCTGGCACACAGTGCGGAAATGTATTGTTCCATTAAGAAGATATTACGGATTAAAAGGTGGCACGTTGGGGGCATGTCTGCCTTGATTGACAGGTCTGTCAATCGGTCTCCCACCCAGGTCTTACCCATGGACCACCCTGTAGCCCAAATTTGATTTTTCTGGCCCTAACAGCTGACAATATTGCAGGGAGCATAAAGCTGAATTTTAGGCTTCAAACTGCTCCTTCAGAAACCAAAGGGTTACGTCATAGGTGCCACGTCCGACTTTTTTATATGGTCAACAGACGGGACCTTCCATAAATCCATACTGTGTTAAGACGTTGATGTGGTATTGCACGGACACAACAGCACTTCCCAATCCTGTGTTACTCAACCATGTGCCATGATGGGCCATATTCATCCCCATCAGACGATTTCACTGATTAGTCCTCTATCTGGTTGAAGGTGGCATCAGCTGGTATGAGTCTCACTGTCAATCTTGGCTGTCAAAAAATAAAATGGCAGTCTCAAAAATGTTGCAGTTGTCTTGAACCTTGAACTGCAGAAGAGACAGAAATGCCATTTATTATCTCGGTTACAAGTTCACATTCTTCCCGGGACTGTCAGTCTAACTGTCACGCATCAGCAAGGGGAGAACTAGACTTGACGTTTCTGTATGCAACACAGTAGCACCACCTTTCTAGGAATTTCTTGGGGCCAATGAGAGGACTGGTTGAAGGAGAGCACCATTTGTCTCCCATTTGTAGGTCTACTTGTCGCTTCATTCTACATACATGCTTTCATGTTCCCAGTTTTAACATTATTGACAATACATGTTTCTGAAGCAGCCATTTTCTTTCAAGGCAATGATTGTTAAAGCACAGCTTCTCTCTTTTTTTCCCCAATTCCTCCCCACCTCCACCCTCCCTGCTTCCAACCACCTTTTCGTCAAGTGTTTTCACAAGAACCCGGCTTCTCTTTTCTGAAAGCCGGGGAGGAGGTCTGAGCAACCAAATTTTCCCTCTGCTCATTTACATCGCACTTTGCTTCCCTGCTGTCTGAAAGCAGTGGTTTAGATCAGTCACAAACATTATGAGCTACCCCCCCCCCCATTTCACCCGGCGTCACCTTGATGTAATTATACATGTCAGTTGCCGGAAATCACTACAAAGCAGTTCTCACTCCCTAGACTGTGGTAAACTCAGGTCCAAACTCAGGCTTTTGTATCATCCCAGCTAGATTACTACAATTCCCTTTTCACCTGCCTCAGCAAGTTGTTCCTGAACCGTCTATAAATGGTCAAGTCAAAGTCAAGTCAATTTTATTTGTATAGCCCAATATCACAAATGGTCCAGAATGCTGATGCAAGGCTGTTGACCAGGTGCAGCAGGACACCTCACATCACACCCATCTTATCTTCTTAACATTGGCTTCCCATCAAGTTTAGGATTCATTTTAAGGTTCTTGTTTTCACATATAGAGCCCTGCATGGTCAGGCACCTGTGTACATCTGTGACCTGCTCCATCCCTATATCACCAGCAGACTTACTTACTTCTTACTTACTAGTTACTTTGTTACTTACTCGTTACTACTTGTTACTAGTTACTTAGTTCCTTACTAGTTAGTTACCTCCTAGTTACTTACTAGTAACTTAGTTACCTAGTTACTTGTTACTTACTTAACAAGTAAGTAACAAGTAGTAACAAGTAAGTAAGTGTGTGACGGCGCTCACTCTCATTGTAGGATGTGTGTGTGTATGAGAGAGAGAGAGAGTGTGTGTGTGTGTGTCTGTACTTGTGTATGGCAGTGTTTGCTTTTGATTGCCTCAGATGCAAGCACAATATAACCGGTGGTGCATTTTGTTGTATTCATCCATTACGTACGGGCTTTTGCAAAGTACAGATACTGAAAAAGCCTTTCATTGGAACTCGGAATCTGTAAGCATCCATTAATACAATTTTTAATTAATTAGAGACATAACAACCAGCTGGTGGAGTGACCTTGAGTTGAATTGACAGCCTATCCATGTGCTGTAAACTGTGATACCAGATTACTTCCTCCATCTCCTGGGGGTGGTCATATGTCGTGCAGCAGGATATTTCTCACATTGCCATCAGTTCGCACCGCCAGTGATGTGCAATATACTGTCCATGTACACACACACACACACTTACAAACATATGGACAGTCGCTCGATGTAATGGTAACTTGCGGTACCTTCTGTCAACAAAATATTTGCTGAGATATATGCATGTACACTTAAGAAGACATACAAACACAATCATTCTTTGGTTCTGGTAGGGATATACATTCATCGAAATAAGACCACCAACACACACACACACACATACACACACACACGTGCGCGCGCGCGCAAACACAAGCAGAACTCATTTCATGGCAGAGAAGAGGCCCATCTGTAGCTGTGTTGTGCACAGCCTGCCGCTGCTGCGTCGAACAACGGGTGGATGGATAGCGTTGCGAGGGGCTGCAACAGTTGCATTGTGCTCTACTGGAGAGGGAATTGATTACATTCACTTGGATAACTGTGTGGCCTCTCAATGGAGCAGTGTAACACATGTGGTGAGTCTCTGTGATAGGGATGAGACGGCATTGAAGAGGTTGATATAAGGGGGAGGTGCAGAGGTGCATGGTTGTAAGGTAGGGAGAGGATGAAAGGGGTCTTGTGGGAACAGGTGAGTGTGGAAAAATGACAAGAGCGAGAAAGAGAGAATGTCAGTGGCCAAACAGAATAGCTGCTCAAAATCGTAGACCGCTACAACACCACAGCCCAGGCGTACACAGCTACATTCTGAGATGCATTATTACTGTGAAAGAATAAAAATCCTGCACAGTGGGAAATAACACTAGACTGGTACAGCATCCCGACATCAAATTCGTGACATAGCACAGAATAGAATAATGTATATCAGTAGCAGTATGTTCAGAAATAATTATAAGAAGGTCCAAAGTCAGCAGCCAAAACCCCTTTCACGAAATAACTGCATAAGTAGACGACAACATGCTGTGCAGCCCGCAAGCAAATACCAAATGATAAACACAGTTTATCAAAAGCAAAATGCACAGTCTGAGCTGACATCTATTAATCCTCACACATGCTGATCCGCAAATGATAGGCATAGCAGCCTTGAACATTGTGGCACAGCGGCCTCAGAGAAGAATAGAATACAACAGAAGTCCTACCCTTGAGTAGCCAAAAGGTGCCTCCCATTTATTTTTGGAAATGTGATCCTCTCTTCAACCTCATCGATAACTCCCTCCGTGTCGAAAGCCATCACACTGTCTTTCCCTATTACCATAAAAAAGGAAAGCTTGAAGATACTCCCGGAAAATTGAACTCCTCAATTTACGGTTCACAAAAATTCAGTGAGCAACTTCTTTTACTCACAACTTGTGTCATGAAAAGACAGCTGATCAACATTTGTACTCGAGTTCCAGCACCAATCTGAGGCATAAGTGAACTAATTGCCGCTTCGAGCCTTGTAACCGAGTAAGTAACAGAGCGATGCTGGGACATTTCGGGGGGGGGGGGGGTTCCAAATCATATTCTATTTGGGGCCCCACAAAGGCTTGATTCGGCCCTGCTTAGTCCAATAAGTGATATCCATCCGTTATCCAAACTGCTTATCCAGCTCTCTGGGTCGCGGAGATGCTGGAGCCTACCCCAGCAGTCACTGGGCTGCAGGTGTGGAGACACCCTGGACAGGCCGTCAGGCCATCACAGGGCCCACACACACACACACACACATTCATACCTAGGGACAATTTAGTATGGCGGATTCACCTGACCTACATGTCTTTGGACTGTGAGAGGAAACCGGAGCACCTGGAGGAAACCAACACAGACACGGGGAGAACATGCAAACTCCACATAGAGGACAACCCGGGACGACCCCCAAGGTTGGACTACCCCGGGGCTCGAACCCCGGACCTTCTTGCTGTGAAGCAACCGTGCTAACCACTGCACTACTGTGCCGCCCCAATAAGTGATATGCATCCATTAATCAGCTCTCTCTGTGACAGACCTGATAGCAGTGGAAACCTCAGTTCTACAGGATGAGCAGGACTTGCTCACCAGACCCATCGTTCCTGTTCTACCCTTTTTATATTCTGCAGCCTTTGTGCTTGTTCTGATATTCATCCAAAACCGATAACTTCAAAATGTCCCCAGTGGGTAGCCCAGCTCTCTGGATCCATCTGCAAGGCCTCGGTAGCATCTTAAGGGCAGTTTACACAGCTCAGACAGCCCTGATGCAGGGATGCACTTCTCTAGATCTGGAAAGTGTTTGGGGTCATGGTCAGGGAATGACTTCACATCCTTTTTGAAACATTGGTCAGTGCTCTCAATGACCATATCCATTATGTTGTTGTGAACTATTGGCTCCATGTTTAAATTTCAAGTGCTCTCATTTCCTGCTCAGCCTTGGCCTCCACCTCCACATCAAAGTCCTGCTCCTGCAGGTTCACATCCGTCCATCCAACAAAGTTATCGTTTTTGTATAGACTAATGTGTGCCAGTGAAGAGATCATATCCAGTCCGGTTGTCTGTAGAGATTTAGATAAGGGTGATGGCCTGTTGGAAATGTGTAAAAAAAAGATATGGGTTCGGGCTGGGCAGTAATTAAATATTGCCATTCATCATCTGTCAATGGCATTGTGCTGGGATGAAATTCAGATATTGTCATGTTTTAATACATTAGCTACTTTGTCTAAATTATTAACAACGAGAATGGGTTATCTAAAATGTCTCACAAAATGCAGTCTGGAATATTAGAGGCAGCAATATCTGAAAGCTATCATTTTGGTTTGACATTTGCATTAGCAAACAGTTCAATGTGGTGAACCTCGGGTTGACTTGTAAACATGCTATTTTTGCATATCTAAGAAAATATCATGACAAATGTAAAATTATATTTCCCCAACCCTCAAAAAGGCTACGAGAACAGTTTTATATGAAGCAGGGGCATTTATACTCGGGGCTAGACTCAAGTTTTTCTTTTGTACATGATAAATCCTCAAATTGGCCTTGTATTTCAAATTTGAAGTCCAAAGCAGTAACACCGGTCTGCTGCTGCTTCAAACTTCTTTTTCACACTCATTTGCGTCAACGTCTGGCAGGTGTGTTGTGAAAATGCAGAATTAAAAGTGCGAAAAAGTATCAGTTTGCTGCATTTTGCTGAATCTGATGAGATGATATATACACACACACACACACACACACACACACTTTTTTTTCATTTTCAGGTATATCTTTTCGTATATTCGTTGGCTGATCCATTTAAACGAGAAGACGCTGAAACTTAAAATTTTCATTGAATTTGACTGATTTCCAGTTGGCCAGTCAACATGAAGCACATGGGAGAGGTTTTCCTTCAGGGATTTCTGCCTGAAAGCTTCTGGTCTACAGGAAGCGTTTGGTTGAAGTTAGGTTTAGGGTGCAGGTTAGCTAAAGTTGAGGGTTAGCTAAGGTAAACATTAGGTTAAGGTTAAGATTTGGTTGCGGGTTAGCTAAAGGTTGAGGGTTAGGTAAAGTTGAGGGTTAGTTGAGGTGAATATTAGGTTGAGGTTAGGGTTTGGCTGAGGTTGAGGTTTAGATTAGGTTAATATGACATAAGGTTAGGTTAAGTTTGCCAGTTCAATGCATTTGGCAGAAAGCCCTGCAAGCCCTTACGCTTTCTGGCAGACAGCCCTGAGGGCAAACTTCTCCATGTGCTGAACTTGGACCAGTCCACTTTGGGATGGGTCATCCACTTCCCACCCACACCAGTACAACTATTAAATGTCATTTGTCAATCATAGATAGACAGACAGATAGATAGATAGATAGATAGATAGATAGATAGATAGATAGATAGATAGATAGATAGACATTTTAACTCATTAAGTATTTTAGCTTTAAGTTCAAATACAATCTGGGTGTATTGTTGGACTACATTATAGCCTATCTCTGAAAAAAAAATCTCCATAGGGAAATTTCGCTCTGCATTTAGCCCATCCTAGCTGTGTAGCTAGGAGCAGTGGGCAGCCGCCGTGCAGCGCCCGGGGACCAACTCCAGTTCGTCTTGTCATGCCTCAGTCAGGGGCACAGACAGGAGTACTAACCCTAACATGCATGTCTTTTTGATGGTGAGGGGAAACCGGAGCACCCGGAGAAAACCCACCACAGACACGGGGAGAACATGCGAACACCACACAGAGGACGACCTGGGATGACCCCCAAGTTTGGACAACCCCGGGGTTCGAACCCAGGATCTTCTTGCTGTGAGGTGACAGTACTAACCACCATGCCGCCCTAAGTCGTACCTAACAAATACAGTATGTCTGAAAGACTAACAGAGATAGAGTGAATCCATATTAAAGATCCCCCAACAACACCTTATTACCATTTATTTTGGCATCAGTTATGTCTGCCAATCAATCTGGCATTATTATATGTCCCATGAAGTGGGGATCCTCCCACACTTGTTGATGCTGTGACCCATGGAGATACATTTAGGCCCAACAAATATTTTGTACAGTTAAAATAAGCGATACATTCTCATTTCCTGTCAAAAAGCGAGATAATCTACAATCCTCTCTGTATTGCTAATCGATGCAGTATTTCCATTTTCAGTCGTCAGTCGTGACCCACTAATGATGACGTGAAACGGACAAGGGAATCCACCTGCATGAACGAATCATCTCTTCGTTAGTTTTAACGGGGTTGTTGAAACTCACTGTCAGAGGAAGTGCAGTTGCTCACTACTGACTGGTGAGTTGCAGTGTCACTGTGGAGGTCAGTGAGACGCTGAGCCCCTAAAGGCGACTGGTTATCAGTGAAAAGGTTATTGTAACATCCATCCGTCTATCCATCCATTATCTGAACCGCATATCCTGCTCTCAGGGTCGCGGGGATGCTGGAGCCTATTCCAGCAGTCATTGGGCAGCAGGCGGGAGACACCCTGGACAGGCTGCCAGGCCATCACAGGGCCGACATATACACACACACACACACACACACACACATACACACACATTCCTACCTAGGGACAATTATGGCTGGTTCACCTGACCTACATGTCTTGGGACTGTGGGAGGAAACCGGAGCCCCCGGAGGAAACCGACACAGACACGGGGAGAACATGCAGACTCCACACAGAGGATGACCTGGGACGACCCACCAAGGTTGGACTATCCCGGAGCTCGAACCCAGGACCTTCTTATTTTCAGTAGAGAAGCCAGATACATTGGTCAGACAGAAGTAACAGTCCATCACGTGCTCCTTCCGTTCTCATCATATCATTGGGACTGCAAATGGCATTGACTTCCGAGTACCTCTGAGCCATGCTCTCAGGTTGACTGCACATGTTGCACAACAAATGTGAGGAGTCCAGGGTTTCTCTTGGTCACCAATTTTACATCCGAAGTAGAGCTCATAGGCTTTCTTAATAAGTGCAGTCATGGTGGTGTGTTTGAGTCTTAAGTGTATACTCGCCACAGATGTAACAGAATGTATCGCAGTTGTTGCAACATTGACGAGACACTTCTGCTCTGAATTAAATCTTCCTGACGACAGTCAATCCTATTGTTAAGTAGACTCACCATGCTATATGCTATTGCCTGAAGAACAAGTGCATCAACATGCGTCCAAACAGCATCTGTAAATGTGAGCATCTTTTATAGCCTGTCTGCCAGCATCTAACCTGACTAAGCATGGCCAGGCATGTGTAAGACAACATGTGCATAGCACCTACACTGAGTGCATGCCCAGGCAGTCAGTCCGGACTGACAAAAACAGCTTGCTTTGTGGGCAATAAACTAGTAGACTTAGAATATGATGGGAAATCACAAAACTAGGTTATATCTACAAACTGGTAGGTGATAGGAAAGTTTTAAGGCGATTTTCATGATCAGCTCAAAATCCATAAAATACACCCAAAAGTGTTCGGTAAAGAAAATCTTCGTGTCCAGTGTAATCTTTTACTGTGCCAGGCAGAGTTGGGGTGTGTGTGGGGGACCAAGGTTGAAATGCAAATGGGTCAACATCTATATCAATGTGACAAAAACCACTGGACCAGAACCTGCGTGCTCACAATGTTAGAAGAGAGGGTCATCCTCGTGTGTGTATGTGTATGTGTATGTGTGTGTGGGTGTGGGTGGGTGTGTGTATACACATAACCTTTATGTTTGTGCATGAGTGTATTGTATCGGTGCATGCGATACCTCATTCAATATCATGTGTGCCTTATCAGTACAAATACTACTGTACCACCTCTTTGGTTTGCATTGCTCTTATATGTTGCACAAAGGTCATTGAAAACTGCCCGTAGCTGAGCATTTATCACAGGCAAGCCTGCCTTATCCTGCAGTGTAATGTAATTACCTATTTGGAGGGCAAGATAATAATTTGCGGGGGGGGTGTAGGGTTGGAGCAGCAAATTTTCATTTAATAATTGAATCACTTTTCAAAATGACTAACGTTATAAAGGATAAAATGTCCAGAGCTGTTTCATGTCTGGTTATAATTACCAATACTGTCCACCAGAGGGCGGTAACGCGAGTCACATGTCTTGACCCGAGGTCAGACTTGAGTCGCAAATTTGAGGATTTGAGACTTTTGCTTGACTAACACTGATAAAAGACCCGGCTTGACTTTGAATTGGAATTCATCAGTTGAGACTTGACTTAGACTCGAGACGGATGACTCGAAAGGACTTGACTTACTGTTTGCATTTTTCTAGATACTGAGAAGTTACGTTTTGTTTTTGAAACATGGTTGGTTTTGATGACGGTAGAAACAATAGAACAGCGGTATGCGAGGTCTGCAGCTCAGAGATCACCGACGGCGACAATCCAACTTCATCCGTCGCTACAAAAAGGTACGTGAACGTGTCATTTTAGCTAGCTTATTGGGCGAACATTAGCCAGAAAGCTAACGCTCAGCTGTGTTACACTTGGCTTCCAATCGATTATCCATTTTATTGAGAAGACATTACATTAGAAGAAACGTGGAGAAGACACGTCGTTAATCTAAAAGACAGTCTAGGGCTGATTCATAGTGTAACGTGCATGGATAAAAAGACACGCTGGCCGCTGGCTGGCGGGCCTGAGCCTCTAGTCTAGCGGTTAGCGATGTCTCCTGCGGTGCGGGTGATACAGGTTCGCGTCCCGGCCGCGGCAGTTCCTGTGGTTGCGTTGTCCACCGAATTCGCTACAATATATACGCAGTTAAACTAAACGGGCGCGTTGCTGGCTAACAGCTGCTCGCTCATGACTGAATTACATGTGTATTGTTAGTCTTCTCATGACATGCCATTGTACCCCTTTCTCTGCTGTTTTAAGCTCATCTTTAATACTATTACTACTAAGTTCTAAGTATTACTAGTACTAAGGTTTTAAGCTCCTCTTTAGTGCACCGTTAATTTGAAAAAGGGGGGAAGTCGAAAAAAGAAACTGAAATTGTGCGCCTGCTACTAGCCACGCTACTAGCTAACAGCTGCGTGCATGCCTAAATGGTTGCAGGTGTACCTTTAGCCTTCTCGTGGCGTGCTATTGTAGCCCTTTCTCTGCTGTTTGACGCGCCTCTTTAATAGACCATCAATTTGAATTGTGTGCCCGCTCTGTTACAGTCACTTCGCTGACAGCGTTGTTACAGCTGTGCAAAAATAAACCTATCCACTCGAGACCTAGCGTGTGCTTATTTAGAAACGATCCAAAATGGCTTCCCCTTCCCTGATTGATTGGTGCCACACTTGAAAGCTCTCGGCGCGGTTAGCGTAGTGGCGAATGGGCAGACCATATGTCTCTCCGTTTCGTTATCTGGGCGGCACCGATACTTTGGTGTGTTGTTATTTGACCGATGTTTCATGTGTTTTCAAGATACGCTTTTGATTTGTACGTTAATTCAATAATTTATTTGCAAGTTGTGTTTCGGTCATGCTAGATTTGTAACGGACTAGAGCGTCTTATGCGTATGTGATTGAGGTAGCAGACTAACGTTAGTAAGTTAGCCAAGCTGTGATAATAGGAGGGTTTCTGTGCAACGTCATCACAGAGATGCGCGCGCACCTAGGGGGCAGAAAGCAGCTACAGCACAGAGGTTTTAACCAAGATAGAGCTCAGATACAGCAGAGATGACGTGCAGTTGTTGCGCAATAAACTGCACAGACCGCCAAAAGGATGGGTGGAAAATGTTCAACATTTTCATTGTTGAACTGCTTCGGTAGCTCTCAAAAGATTATGCATCTCGGTTTTGCCCCCTGGCTGCACAAGCACCCAGTAATGTTTGTAAACAGGAAACCCGTCTATAGCCCAACCGTTGTTTTGTTATTCATCCGTCGCAGCGACGAGGACCATCTAGTCACCCTGTGATGGATGACTGATGACTTGTGCGATGCTTAAAGTGAGGAAGAGTTGCGCATCATCAACCCCAGTCTCTCATCCGAGACCACCTACTACCAGTGGCAAGACTAAGCGAGACGACTGGCAATGGAGATGGATGCAGATTTTTCCTCCGGGTTTCTTCCCAAAGCCTTTCCCGTAGACGAGTATACCCGCAAGGCAGCGGAGGTTTTAAATCCATTTTCCTTCTCGAATTGCCTGACAAGGCTAATGAGCTTCATCTACCTGGGTTTGAAATCAGAGTGGTCCTTCGCCTAGATTGGCTGCCAACCAAGGCTAACGAGTCCAATCGACCCACCCAGTCATACCGCTGGGAACCCGGTTGCCCCCGCAGCAGACTTTGTGAAAACAGGAGGTACCACGAGAAGGTGCTGCTGCGGGCACATTTGCATAGGAGCGGCCATATGGTAAGGTCCTGATGGACCCGCGGCGATCACTACACCAGGAAGCCAGAGGCCACCGCACCGCTTCACATTCCTTGTGGCAAGTAGGACATCTGGCCCAATACTCGCCTAACTGAATTAACGCTGAGCCCGTTAGCTAACATTATGTAACGTAATCCACAGTTTTTGATATGGTGATCAGGCGTTAGGTTTCTATATACTTGTTTTTATTTTGTACACTATTCAGTTGTATTTGGCTTTGATGCAAAACTTTTTTGTGCGCGGAAGTAGTTAAGTAGGGAAACGATGACAGTGTCATATGAGACACACCTTAGATAGATGCGTTAATAGGCCAAGGAGAAATGGTGTGACCCTCCCAAAGGGGAGCGGAGGCAGGAAGCCTAACATTGTGATGTGAAGTTTTTGTGTCATACTTGTTTTCACTTTAGAGCCCTTGAGAGCTATAGGTCTATAATAAAATTGCAGAGCCCCAACCTCCATTGTTGTTCATTTGGGAGGCTTGTTATTTGTTGCCACAAAATATCAGATATAAGATTTATAAGGTGTAAACAGACTGTAACAGTTTGTTAATGTTGAAAATAAAACTCAACTTTTCATGACCACTGTCTTTTAACAGATTTAAAGGTGGAAACTGGGGTAGATCATGAAAATTTCGCATGACTTGTGACTTGCTTGACCTGAGCAATGACTTTACTTGTCTTGCTTGACTTGTAGCAGGGACTCGGCTTGGCTTGTTTGATTCTCACCACAGTAACTTGGGACTTGCTTGAGTCTTGAAGGTTAAGACTTGAGACTGTCTTGTGACTTCCACATGTGTGACTTACTCCCACCTCTGCTGTCTACGTTTTGGGTCTCTGTTAAATCTAGGACGTGCATGAGCTCTGTAGGACAAAATCAAACAACTATGCATCTGAAGTCTTCCTCTGATTCTCTCTTTCTTCATCTCTTATGTGCACATGTGCTCTCGTACTTCCATTAACAGAGTGAGAGAAAGAGGGAGGGACTGAGCCCCCACAGTAAATTTCCAGTGTCAGGAGCTAGCTGGGGGCAATAAATCCAGCCAGGCTGGTGAATGTGGGTGGGTGGGTTGGGGGGCATTCGGAGTTAATTTGTGGCCAAAAAAAATGGGGCATTTGTCCTAGCGGCACATAAACCAAGAGGCCTGGCCTGGCACACTAATCCACGGGCCCCAAACACTCTCCTCGCTAGCCGAGGGGTTGACATTGCTTTCGATCATGTGTAAACTATTGCGAGGGGAAGGGCCGTCATTTATTTGCAATGATCCTCTGGGAAGTCTGCAGAGGGAAGGGCAAAGATGTGGAGGAAGGATCAGACAGAATAATACGCTCACCTCGCTCTCTCATCCTTCTTCAGTTACCAAAAGAGGGGAGGGAGTCGATCTTTTTATGTGTGAGTGTGTGTTAGTGTCAGTCCGACTCCACATAACTGTGTGTGAGCTTCTTATCTTGATAATTATGCCTGTTTTCTTGCATGTGATTTTGTGTGTGTGTGTGTGTGTGTGTGTGGTATGTAGGAGAGAGGGAGAAGAACTTTGATTACCAGCAGTGTGTAACGGAAGGAGAGAGAATACGTGTGTGGGAGGGATGTCAGCTGGATTCAGTAGAGTAAAAGCAGTGAAAGACATTTTTCCTCATGAATCTTTAACACGCACACAAAGAAACATTTAATTTTAAAGCAGTACAAATGAGAGCCCCTACCAGGGACATGCGAGACAGCCCTGGCTATTGTGTGCGTGCGTGTGTGTGTGTGTGTGTGTGTGTGTGTG
The DNA here is from genome assembly GCF_029633865.1 of Lampris incognitus. Taxonomy (NCBI): domain Eukaryota; kingdom Metazoa; phylum Chordata; class Actinopteri; order Lampriformes; family Lampridae; genus Lampris; species Lampris incognitus. Next base: position 26,549,435 of record NC_079230.1, read on the forward strand.
TGAGGCTTTGTGGGAATGCCTGCATGGTCCCATGTTCATGCATGCAGGTTGTTCATGTGTTTGTTGCTCATGTTTAAATGCTAGCACTTGTGTTGCTGTCCAGAACACCTGCACAACATCAGCATTTGCAGGGATTCTGTGTGCATGTAAGCGGCTTGCCGGCCGCTGTTATTGCTAATAGCTTCCTAGGTGCAGATTTGTAGTCATGGGCTACTGTGCCTCTGTAGCGTGTCCCTTCATGGATCAACGAAGCCAGCTGCCTTGAATACAAAACGGGGCTTGTAGCCCTATCGCTGCTGCTTTGAGCAGATTTGCACGTGGTCACTCTCGCCGCCGCACTCCGATTGCCTCCATCATCAGAAATGGTGCCTCCCTTGAAGCGGCCAGAGGACGACCGCGGTGCCGTGCAGTCTTTCAGTCACCCTCCCTAGCGCCGCAAGCAGCCCTTTCCGAACTCCCCTCACTAAAGCAGCCAACCCCGCGCTCCTACATGCAAAATTTATGACTGCAGCGAAACACAAAAGAGAGCAGGATCCAGTTCTGTCTCACAGAGCAGATATAGGTTTTCAAATCCCATACTGCCATTCCCCAAGACATTACTCAACTGCATGACAGTGGCAGAAGGAGTGAAGGGAGAGAGAAGGAAAAGATTAAAGTGTTCCTGTCAAGCGGGTGTCTATTTTCATCCTGCTCTTCAGAATATAAGAGTTTGTGTCTTATTACAGTCAGAGGAGGGAGTCGACCTTCCAAGTATGACTGGGCCCGCCCTCCACTTCCCTTCTACCCCAGAGGGTCTCACATTTTCTGGGTGTGCGAGCAGAGGCTTTACCTGCAGGCTCCGGTTAGTGTTTAGGAGGCGGTATTCTCCACTGCCATAGATTGAGAATACAGTGATCCAGAGGTCAGAGGTGGAAAAACCCGGTCTAGAAAGTAAAAATCCTAACTGTGTCTTTACTCCACCCATGTACTAAACCATCAGATTGCACTGACTGGTTTCCCAGATCAGCTGGTTTAATACATGGATGGAGTAAAGACACAGTTAGGTCTTTAATTTCTGGACTGGGTTTTTCCACCTTTGCCAGAGACACACATTGGCACGATGGTCAAACCTTATCAGCTGACTTTTTCCATCATCTAGCCACACAGAAAGTGCATGCATTCCCACACACAGACAAACACACAAAAAAAAATGCAGGCAAGTACCCCAACAAACATGCTCTCGCACACACACTGGTATTTCTAACGAACCACCATTTTTAAATGGCGCTAGTTGCAGCCTGGCAGACAGGGACATGGAGAACAGTGTTGAAACTCAAGCTAAACACTATACGGTAAATTAATATGACTAGTGTGGATAACAGTGTTGTCAGTGGTGGAGGTGTGTGGTTGGGTGTAGTTTCAGGCGTGAGGATGATGTACGATGAAAAGAAACAACTAAAACCAAACAGAAGAAATCCTTTGGCGTTAGGTGTTTTGACAGAAGATGTGTTTGGGGGTGTTTAGGGGGCAGACTGGCCAAGTAAAGGAAGTGAACACATGGTGAAGATTCAGATTATGATGTAAACTTGATGATTGATGTATACAGAATACAGAACTGGCGTCGAAAGGAGCCAGTTGAGGTGGTTCGGGCATCTGATTAGGATGCCTCATGGGCGCCTTCCTTTGGAGGTTTACCAGGCACGGTCAGCTGGGAGGAGACCCCGGGGTAGACCCAGAACTTGCTGGAGGGACTACATGTCCAATCTGGCCTGGGAACGCCTTGGGATCCCCCAGGAGGAGCTGGAGGGTGTTGCTGGGGAGAGGGACGTCTGGAGTACCCTACTTGGCTTGCTGCCACCGCGACCCGACCCCGGAGAAGCAGCTGAAGATGAATGAATCATGTATATGATTGAAAAAGCGTTCATACAACTTACAATACTCATCTCTCAAAGTCAGTTTTAAAGCAGAGGTGTCAATTTCATGAACGCTGGCTTTTTTTTTTCCTCCCCAATTGTACTTGTCCAATTACCCTGTTTTTCCGAGCCGTCCCGGTCGCTGCTCCACCCCCTCTGCCGATCCGGGGAGGGCTGCAGACTACCACATGCCTCCTCTAATACATGTGGAGTCGCCAGTTGCTTCTTTTCACCTGACAGTGAGTAGTTTCACCAGGGGGACGTAGCGCGTGGGAGGATCACGCTATTACGCCCAGTTCCCCCTCTCCCCCGAACAGGCGCCCCAACTGACCAGAGGAGGCACTAGTACAGCGACCAGGAGACATAACCACATCTGGCTTCCCACCTGCAAATACGGCCAATTGTGTCTGTAGGGATGCCCGACCAAGCGGGAGGTAACGCGGGGATTCGAACAGGCGATCCCCGTGTGGGTAGGCAATGCAATAGACTTCTACGCTACCCGGACACCCCATGAATGCCGCCATTGAAATTGTTTGAACTTCTTGGAGAAACCCCCTCAGATGGCCTTAAAAATGGGCGGCACGGTAGCCCAGTGGTTGGCACTGTTGCCTCACAGCAAGAAGGTCTTGGGTTCGAACGCCAGGCTGTCCCAGGTCCTTTCTGTGTGGAGTTTGCATGTTCTCCCCGTGTCTGCGCGGGTTTCCTCCGGGTGCTCTGGTTTCCTCCTACCATCAAAAAGACATGCATGTCAGGGTTAATACTCCTGCCTGTGCCCCTGAGCAAGGCAATGGAGAGAAGAACTGGAGTTGGTCTCCGGATGCTGCAGCTGCCCACTGCTTACAGTGTGTGTGTTGGGGTGTATTGCCCCACTGGGGTTGATAAAATACGTCTTACCCTATCAGTGGTCTTGTCTTTCCCCCTGTCATTGTACCTTTGCGGTGCTGTTCAGAAGTAGTGCATTGATGCACCAATTGTCGGGTAGCTCAGTCGTTACTGTGACTTTGCGACGAAACGTTGGCCCGGTTGCCTAGCAACGGTGTTCCGACGACTTTACCGCCTGAGCGCCACGCATGCACATCTTGTAATCAACTTCCCAAGTCAACGCCACAAACTCGCAAGCTCCATTTGAAGGCAACAATTAAAAGAAACAGCAAAGGTCGGCAGAGCAAAAGGGCCATCGCAGTACCTGTGAAAACAGCTCTCACAGGAAATGAAAACAAAGCACAGTTCATAACCAAAGTCTTAGATTTACAAAACAAGGACAATTTTCCAGACGGATTTCTCTTTCTTTTAGAAATATTGACAAATGACTTTTCTCTTTGCAAAAAAAAAAGCCCATATAGTGTTCTGGAAAAGTAATTGTATAAATATCCACAAGGTGTACTCCTAGCCTGTGTGGATAATAATCCACAGGGTTGTTTTTTTTTTTTTTTTCATGTGCCGCTTACGCCAGCTCTCCATCATAACATATTTGATCCACACGCCTTCGAAAATAAAGAGGGTCCTTCCCTTTTTCTAGAAGTTGGCATAAAATCTATTAATTATCGCTCTTCCCTGTTCCCCATTTTAAACGTGTCCAAAGAATATCTTCATAGGCTGTGGCAGGCTTCCTAAAATGCCCATTAATCTTAATTCCGGAGTTATCCAAGTTTTGCTTTCCCCTCAGAGTGATAGTTAGTATTTCCACTGGCGAGGAAAATAGCTTTTTAAGATTTCCCTGATGGAGCAACAAATCACGTTTTGACATCCCTGAAAAGGGGTCAAAATCAATCAGGCGCCCAATGGCCTTTGACATTCAATAAACGTCAGTGGATATTTATATGCATCCCTAACCACTGGCTAAAATAACAGACCGCAGATGACAGAATATGATAACAATTAGACAGGCCAGAGCTCGGCAGCCCCTCACATCTGCATGGATCACTGGCTGAATTAAAGACGGGACAGCGGGGACCGGGGGAAAATACACAGTGCAAAAATAAATAAATAAATAAATAAATGTAATGGTTAGAATGATGAAAAGTAGGCAGGATGGCGCAAATGAGAGAGGCAGAAGGAGAGAGAGGGATCATGGCGCTGATGTGGTCATTTACCAGAAAGCACCACTCAGCCCACACAAACCCAAATGCCACTATCTAAATTCAGCCCTAATTAGGCCGCCGTTGAATGCAGACGACAGGAGGCTGAGGGGACTAACAATATCAGTTGTTTACAAAAGCATCAACCGCCTTGTTACGGCAGCTCTATGACAGGGTGATGAGGTCACACATGGGACTCCATTACCGCAAAGGAGATGTGGCTCTATCTGGTGGAATCGATCCCGCTGCCCCCGAGGCCTTTCTCTCCAAAGAACAGGACTTAAAGGTTTTCTAATGAACTTTATTTAAAATCCAGTGTTCGGACTCGCACCCAGTCCACACAAGTACTCATCTGAAGCAGCACCAAACCCAACTTATATCAGCTAAGTGAGTGCAGCACACTGTAGAAATTAAACTGGATAAACTCTATATGTTACAAGGACTTCTCGTTATCATTGACTATTATTGATTATACTTACTGTTATCATAATTACTATTATTAATTAACATTAGTTATTGTTATTTAGGATTCTTATTATTCACGATTGCTATCCATATCTTTCCGTTATCTTGTCTATTATTAACTATTTTATTATAGAGCTACCTGCATCATATATTTGCACCACACATATTTGATTGTAATACCAATTTGCTATGCAAAAAAAGCCCGCAGTGCCTTTTTTGTCTGAGGAAGCCAGCTAAGCTCGGTGTCGAAGGGTCCTTGTTGACTTTGTCCTACAGATCTTTCATTGAGTCGGTTATTACTTTTTCTTTTATCGGTTAGTGAGCCTCTCTCAACCTTAAACAGAAAAATGCACCAACAAAGGTGATCAAGGTGTGCAGTAGCATCACGGGTACCCAACAGAAAAGTCTATCTGATTTATACAACAAACAGATGTTACGGAAAGCAGAATCCATCCTGCTTGATAGTGCCCACCCCCTGCACCTAGAGTTTCACACCTTGCTTTCTGGTTTCTGCTTCAAATACCCAGTAGTCAAAACCAATAGATACAAACGCTCCTTCATTCCCTCGGCCATTTCACCGCTAAACGCCAGCAGTAAGCGGTAACACCAGCTCCACCTTGATAAACACTGTTAACACTGTTTACTGTCGCATTGCTTTTTGTTGGCTTTGTTTTCCTCTCTACATGTATTTATTTGCCTTGTGTGTTCTGTGGGGTGTTTGAATGTTGCCGCTGCTACACACAACAATTGCCCCTCTGAGGACAAATAAAAACCTACTTGACTTGACATGTTATATTTATTGCATCATCATCCATCCATTATCTAAACCGCTTACCCTGCTCTCAGGGTCGCGGGGATGCTGGAGCCTATCCCAGCAGTCATTGGGCGGGGAGACACCCCGGACAGGCCGCCAGGCCATCACAGGGCCCACACACGCACGCCTAGGGACAATCTAGTGCAGCCGATTCACCTGACCTACATGTCTTTGGACTGTGGGAGGAATCCGAAGCACCCGAAGGAAACCCACGCAGACACGAGAAGAACATGCAAACTCCACACAGAGGACCACCTGGGATGACCCCCAAGGTTGGACAACCCCGTGGTTCAACCCCAGGACCTTCTTGCTGTGAGATAACCATGCTAACCACCGCTCCACTGTGCCGCCTTGTGTTGCATCATATATTTTATTTATTTTATTCATTATGATATTCACTTGAATTGAACTGGATTGAAGTGAATCAAATTAACTGAACAGAATTGAACTTGAACTGAACTGAGGTTAAGTCTTAGTTTGAGTTCCGGGGTGAGGGATCAAAATCAAATGTTAAAAGGCCCAAAATGAGTTATTGAGCGCAATATTTGTGCCCACTTGCACTGAGCGGGGTCTCTGTCTGCACATGCAGCCTCAGAGACCTTCCAGACAAGCCGGGAGTATATGTATTGTTGTTGGTCATATGTGGCAAATAATGGCTGTCCTCCTGTATCTCTGACTGCATTCATATTCAGACACCGCCATGCTTACACACCTGAGCTGTGCCCTAGCATTTTCCCCTAGACAGAAATAACAACCAAACACCATCTTAATGGGCAGTCTCGGTGCACTCTGCCCCCCCCACTCCCTCTCTTTGATTGATTGTTTTAATTTTTTTTAAAAACGCAATTATCTATTTATTTTTGGCTTATTTATTTTGTTGAAAGAAGTCCTATCGGTCAGCGACAGGTCGCACAATTCCAATTTCCCGGCGTCACTCCCCACCAAAAATGCAGAATGACTCTAATAATAATGGCCTTTTGCTCCATCAGTCTCTCCCTCCTCTCCTGACCCCCTTTCTTTACCTATGGTTCCTTCCATCAGTCAACCATTGTATTCTTCAAAACAGGGAGATAGGTCAAATAGACAGACATTTGGCATTTCATATGAAGAAAAGTGGAGGAGTCAAAAGATGAAGTTGGCCTTTCAACTGTCCATAGCCCGGAAAGAGAAATGAGTAGTTTGTGGGGGAAACAGCTGCAGGGTGTTTGGTATGGGCAGCACATTAATGTATTGGTTTTCTAGATGCACAATGAAGGTACATCCAAACCTAATGAAACCCATATTCATCTTAGTCATCGATAAGTTTGTAAGTGTAACTTTAAACAAAAGAGTTTTCCATTCTTGTTTCTGGCCACTACAAATGCAGCTTTTCAATATCTGTTAGTGGCTATTGCCATCCAAGTGAAATATAGGTACTGTGTCAATTGTTGTACTTCTTCTGACCATGCTGCCCTGCAATTATTACCATCAAGCCAGCTAAATAGTTTCGGGGACCTTGTACTGAGTGTAATTTCCAAGAGGTGTCCCAAGGGCCCGGGCTTGGCTGTGGGAATCGGTAAACGCACCGAATGAGCAAAGTCCCTGAGGCCTGGCAGTGCCTAACAGAAAGGCTAAGTGAGTGTGGAAAACACTGCTATCAAACAAGGAGATGGCGCAGCCGGCCAGCGAGGGACTTAAACTCATTACAAACGAGGAATGGCGGACCCACAGGTTGGGTTATACTTTGTTCTACTTATCCCTGTGAAAATGGGCTCCTCTAAAGGAGGGTCTGGAAATGTCACTCAATGAGATTAACTCGTTTTCAGTAACATGGGAGTTAGCTGTGAGCTGCTGGCTGGTGTTAGGCACACTATGTTGAACTATGTCCACAAAGCTTACATCAGATTGTAATGTAGTTTGGTCCGGACATGGAGAGCAAATTCAAAGGGTTAAAGTTCTCAAGTTATTTGAAATGTTGAAATTACACCTTGAAATGCAGTGGTGTTACGGGACAGTAGAATGTTTTTTTTTATTTTTATTTTTACCTTGTGGCACGTGCCTCATTAAGCATAGTTGAGGCCATATCTACTGCAACAGGAAATACTAGCTCCTCCAATATCGTGTGTGGTTGTCTACATTTTGCATTTGATGTGTTGACATTTGGATTTTGTGGGATGGTGGGACGGTGCACGATGCACAGTTTTACTCATTGGAGTATTAGGACTTTTTTGTATACCTACACTTCTCATAGACTCCTGGTATACTCATTGTCTAATGCCCCTTCAGTGTCTGTCACTGATTCCCTCTCTCCTTCAGAAGTCGTTGTCCACTGGATTTTAAATTTGGTGGTGTCCATCTAATAACACTCTATCTTTGTTTAGTGTTTCTACACGCAACATTCTGACATTCAATTTTAATTTATTTGTATTTGTCATTTCATTTCTTGTGTACCCCCTGCAATACATTGGCGCACTCCCTAGGGGGCACCTCACATTTTGGGAATCACTGCAGTACTTGTATGAAAAAGTTGGCCTACTCTTAAATGAAAACAAAGGATAGTCAGTAACTTAAATTCATTACAGATGAGGAATGGCAGACCCACAGTTTGGGTTTTACTTCATTCTGGTCTGTCCCTATGAAACCGGGCCTCTCTAAAGGAGGGCCTGGAAATGTCACTCAGTGAAATTAGCTTGTTTCCAATAGCAAGAGAGTTAGCTGTGATCCAGTTGTTTGTATTACATAGGCTGGCTGAGCGTTAGATTGTAATGTAGTTTGGTCCGATCACAGAGGGTGAATGGAAAGTGTTGGTTTGAATCTGCAGCGTGTACAAAACAGCAGAAACCTCTAATGTGAGACATCCTGGTGGCCCAAACGGTAAAAGCACATACCATGATGCCTGAATTGCAATGGCTCAGGTGTGAATCCGGCTCTTTCTCTCACATCTCAGTTTTTCATGTCATTCTCCAAATTACTGTCAAATGAAGCCAAACAATCGCCCTAGAAGTTCTCTTAATGAAAAAAGAAATCAACATTTGATACACCCGGTATATGCTAAATCCCATTACTGATTTCATCTCCTATATTTACTTGAGTCCTGAAACAAAAAGGTAGATTAATAGCAGACGATTAGCTTCAGAGAGACTTTTAAGCCCTGAGAAAACTGAGACGGGCATTGTTTGAATGAGTGAGTAGTTCAACATTTAAAAAAAATTGTTCTTAGTATTTCCGTTATCTCGGTGCATGTGTTTTTTCCCCCATATAATTCTCAGTTTCTGGGTCGAGAGGAGTCAAATACAACAGAAACCAGTTTACGAAGCTATCTACTTCTGCTAAGCTGGAGGGCCGTTTTTCCATTCATCATTCTCTGCTAAATGCAATGCATGATTGCGTATTTATTAATTTTACATATGAAATCTGTTGTGAGTTCATAGCGACTATATGGTTTGGTCTTATTCTTCTTTTATTTTTCTATTTTCTGGGGGAGATTTTCCTCATCTGAATCAAGGGTCTAAGGGTAGGGGTGTCGTACGTTGCACAGAATGTAATGTGATTGTACAGCCCTTTGGGACTAATTTGTGATTTAAGGCTATACAAAAAAAAATTTGACTTTTTTTTTTTTAATAAAGCACCTGGCATGTTAGGTTTCGCTACTTGTTAAATATTTGAACGTATAAACACTTGAACAAATTCACTGTTGGATCTCTCCCACTCTAAAAAGCACAACTATATATAACAAAGAAATGTTTAATGAACAGTGGAATATATATGCTACTGTACAACTGAAATAGGTCGTAAACACAGCACACGTACTATTTTAATCATCTAAAATCCTTTCACCACCACCCTAACCCTCCCCCCAACACAGACATGTGGGTTAATTGGCAATTGTAAAAAGACTTCTACAATAGTACATATGCATATTAATGAACAATGAGAATACTATTCTAATTTTTACCAAGACCACTCTAATCCAACTAAAACCTGAGAGTAATGTGTACATATATCATCATACAGAAATATTCAGCTAACACATGGTTAACCCAAATTACACCGAGAAGAGTGTAACATATCAAAAAGACTACAGTATCACCTTAACACTCTCAAATACCTTTTTAAACCCCCCCATTTCCATTTGTTAAGCACATAATAAAAAAAAACATCTTTTTTCAGCAGTTTTCTTGGCATCCAATTCCCGCTCATCCTTGAGAAACAGTCAAAGCTTACGGTCTTGGAAGTTCCTCTCAGAGTACTGAATTTAACGATTTGATAAATTTTCGGCATATGGTGTTAGATATTCTCCGAGATGATCAGAATAAGCCACCGTCTGCTTGCTCTGTAATTGCTCTCTTATGAAACCTTTGCTCTGTGAGTCCCCCCCCCCCTCCAACCGATCTAGGAGGCTCTTGGGAAGGAGATGTCCTCCTGCCCTGTCAATCACGCCCACATGCGTTCTGCTTTGTGTCAGTGTGGTTGGAGAGTGTGAGGCATAGGAGCGAGCAAGGTAGAGAAAGATGGGTTGTAAGAGGAAAGAGGGTAAAATAGGGGTGTCTGTTGTTACCTGTTTTTTTTATCATCATTATTATTATTTTTGAATGTTTGACAGTTGAGTTCTAATGTTTCATAACGATGTGAAGAAGCGGCACAGAGATTTGCTCATCTGCACAATGACTTAGGAGGGAAAAGTTTTAACATTCCCCACCATCGCCTTGAAGTTGAAGTCCTAATTAAAGTACAGTTGTAATTCCGCCTAGGAAGCACCAGCACTTCCTAAATTAGACCCCTGTGGCCACGCATTTGGAAAGAGTGAGAAAATGAGTCCAGTGGACAGCAAAAATAAATAAAAAATAACATTACTCAGCAGTTCCCTCTTAGGTTGTGTCTCAACGTTTAATGGGCACCTTCTCCACACACCAGAGACCATCTCAGTAACTGGAAGACACCCCTCCCTCCCTCTATCCCTCCTTCTAAACAAGTTGTTAATTACACCACAGATTTGATTTTGAGAGTGGCAATTGAAGTATAATATGAATCTTTAAATCCTACCAATAATAAAAACCGTTTAGAAAAGTATGATATTCTTCAGCAGAATGAATAATCCTGATCAGTGTTAAAAACATGCATGTTCTGAGGGGGAATTTGATTTCATGTAGGAACTTTTTGCTGTGCAACATGGGTTTGGATTCACATGTAAATGTGAGAAGCAGATTTAGTCACCAATGACTTTTACTGGTATTGCAACAGCCTGCTAACAGTTTCTTCAAAAATAAAACAATGATAGGAGAATATTTTTAATATCCACAGCAGGTTCTGTTTAGTGCTAAATAGAGTAGATATAAGTATATTAAAGATAGTTGATAAAAAATCTCAACCCAACATTCACCAAACTACTGAAAAATGTCACACATGTCAAACACAAACCTGATGTAAGAGCAATGTTGCACCAGGCCAGCCCTCTCTGTCTGTCTATCTATTTATCTATCTATCTATCTATCTATCTATCTATCTATCTATCTATCTATCTATCTATCTACCACTTTCCGTTTCTGTCCATCTCTTGAGTGTTTCCCTGTTTTGCTCATTGTGTTACAAAGAGCTGTGTATATTTATCCCCACACACTTGCATTCTCATGTCATGTTTATTTCTCTTTTTTCCCTTCTGACAGACAGTCCCCTCCCTCTCTCTCTCTCTCTCTCTCTCTCTCTCTCTCTCTCTCTCTTCGACTGCCATTCCTCTTTGAATACCCCACTAGCCTCCCCTTTCATGTTCTCTTCAACACCCCCCACCCCACCTCCACCCCACTACCATCACCCCTTCGTCTCCTTGGATCTCATCTTTTTCTCATGCTGTTTGTCTCTTCCATTTTACTTGCATTCAGTTTTTTGTTTTTTTTACATCCATTTGGTTTTACTTCTATTTTTATTTTCAGACTGTCTTCTACTACATCAGCTTTCTCTATACGGCTACAACAGCAGTACAATTTATCAAATTTGGTAAGTCGCTGTTGCATAGCTTGTTTTTTTTTCTGAATTGAAGACATTGTGTGCTGCTTTCACATTCCTCCACATCCCTGAGCCCACAAAACACGTTATCATAACTAATTCTGCAATAAAATTCTTTATATATTGCATCAGCTTAGTTATACAGGCTTTATTCTCCCTGTTGAAGTTTGTTTTAAACCTTCTTCTGACACAAACTGTCCTGCTTGCTTACACATCTGATGAGTCACATTTAGATGCAACTTCACATGAATCATCTTTTTAACTCTAACCCTCACTTCTTTTTCAGCTTTATTTTTTAGACGCAAGTGGAAATGCAGTGATGGGCTGCTGCTTTATTTCGTTTTGAAGGAAAATGTAATTTATTTTTTTTAACAATCTGGGTCTTATTTTTGTAAGTCTTTGCCATCGGGCATATCAGTTATAATGTCATTTTACTATGGTAGTGGTGGTCCCATATCCAAAATCTCCAAAATGAAGTTGGCAAGTAAAATATCATAACCAATATGCACAATGGCAAAATCTACTAAAATATGACCCAAGTTGTAAAAAAGAAAAAGAAAAAATAATTTACCCCTAAAAGCAAGATAAAGTGAGGGGAGTCTGCTGCTTTAGAAAGAGCCTCGTTCCATCATGTTTGTAGGTGGCCTAGTTCAGAGTTGGTCTTTGCCAGATATTGCCATGAGGACCAGTGACATAGATGATCCACGATCGCAGACAGAGGATATTTTAACACTCTACCCTTCTTTTAAACAAGGCTAACCCACTAATCATCTGGTTTTGGTAAATGACAGAAAGGTACTCAGGCAATATGTCTTGAAAGGTACCTGACAAAATGTGTGTTCAAAATTTGCGCTCAAGTTTGCGTAGTGTTACTTTGGAATAGTTGAGTCTGTCCCAAAAATGCACCATTTTATTCACCGTAGTTTATTTGCCAGCAGCCATACCAACATGTACCATAACAGAAGCTTGGCTAGTACTTTGATGGGAGACCTCCCAGGAACACCGAGTTGCTGCTGGACGTTGTGTTGGTGGGCCAGTAGGGGGCAGTCTTCCCTCTGGTCCTAATAAACAACAGCAAAAATCCCAATGCCCAGTGTAGTGATGGGGACACTGTCTTGTAGGAGATGCCATCCTTTGGATGAGACGTTAAACCGAGGTCCTGACTCACTATGGTCACTAAAGATCCCATGGCACTTATTGCAAAGAATAGGGGATCCCCCGGTGTCCTGGCAAAATTCCCGACCTGGCTGTCTCCATCTGGCCACCTAATCATTCCCCCATGTAATTGGCTCAATGATTCCTCCCTCTCCACCTCAAGCTGATGTGTGGTGAGGGTTCTGGCACAAAATGGCTGCCGAGCATCACCCGGGTGAGTGCTACACAGTGGTGGTGGTTGTAATGAGTTTTCCCCTTTCACTGTGAAGCACTTTGGGTGTCTAGATAAAGCTCTATATAAATGTCTTCCATTATTAGTTATTATTATTATTATTATTATTGTTATTATTATAGTGGCAAAAGTAACTGGGCTATGCGTCTTGTCCTTGTTTGCCTTTTTTCTCATAGCAACGTACTGTAAGATCTTGGAGCAACTCTGTACAGCTGAATACTCTGTCATGTCTCAGAGAGCTGACAGAACATTATTTCGGAGTCCACATCTCAACGTGTCCATGTGTGCAGTAGTCACATTACAAAGGATGGGATGTATGGCAAAGTGGGCCCATCTGTCATGTCACGCCGAAACTCCTATCGCTCGACAGAAAACAAAATCTAGCAAGGTCTGCTTTTTTAGGACAACTCTTGAAGAATATATTCTAAAGCGTCTGACCAATAATATAATTTAGTCTGATTTAATGACTTCTTGGACTACCGCCTAATTTCCTCCTCTAAAATCACCCCCATCATCGCCGGGATGATAGATTATTTGCAAATTGAGCTTTGAAAGTTAACAGCTGCATATATCTGTTGAAATGATGTAACTCCTTTTCATTCTTTAATATTGCAATACACATTGTTAATTTCAATGTCGATTTTTTTCCCTACATATTTAAGTATTAATTCATTCATTTAAGTTACATTTCTGTATGCCTCGTGTTTTCCAGGAAACTGCACTGAACATGACTGTGAGGCTGCTCTGGTGTTGGTACCTTGTCTAGAATCTCCTTTTAGATTGTTGTCTGAATTTCCAGACCTGCTGCTGCAACTTCCTCTGTTCGTAAGATGTCTGTGATTGGTCTTCCTTTACTGAGCAGTCATTTGTCTATACAGCCTTTGTTGGGTGGTTTCGCCTTGAAATATAATGGAGCCTCAAATCCCCGACCATTCAACTATTTCGTTTTGAATGATATTTGATGAGGCGGCGCAGTGGTTAGCGCGGTCGCCTCACAGCAAGAAGGTCCTGGGTTCGAGCCCCAGGGTAGTCCAACCTTGGGGGTCGTCCCGGGTCGTCTTCTGTGTGGAGTTTGCATGTCCTCTGCGTGGGTTTCCTGCGGGTGTGAGTTTTGTCCATTTGCTGCTATTTCTCCGAGTGTGGTTGCTTTTTGGGTAAAGTATTAATGTAAGTTTGCTTAAAAAGTAATTTATGTACACGCAACACAATAATTCCCTTGATAAATAAAGGTTATTATGGAACAAGTAAGACATAATTTGCAACAGTGTAGAAATATATTTTATTAAACACTGTGACTTTTTCCTCTCCAAATGAATTCCACTTAAAATATTGTAACAAAGACTTTATGAGGGTTAAATTAGATTTGGCTTGATGTTATTAGGATTAAATTAGAACATCTTTCCCTCATCCATATATTTTCACTTCCGTGAATCGCCGACAAAGCCATTTTCTGCCCAAAACAAGTCGATTGTTTTGTAATGTATTGCTGACATTTTCTATTACGTTTTTGATTTACAGTGTACCGAAAGGATTGTTGTCAGAATCCCTAACACAAAAGCCGACAAACTGGGGAGGGAGATTAACAGGGTGGTGCTGTTTGCTGCAGTTGCAGTCACGAGCTCCAAATTATTTTACATTAAGGCATGCACCAAGAAAGGAAATTGCCTTTTTTCTGCACAAACACTGTAATATTTCACTGAAGTACAGTCAACAATGTCTGACGAGCAAACGAGATGCTTCCTGCAGGACAGACCCCTGCGCTGTACCGCAGCACTCCAGCGCTGTAGTGCGATGGTTTTCAAGGGGGAACAGGTGTGAAAAGATGGAATCCACTTGATTTTTAACCATTCGTGTTTTTTTTTTTCTTTTTTTTTCTTTTGCGAACCATTACCACACGTTTGCATTCAGACGTCAGCGTTGACTCTCACCTTCACAGTAGTAGAGAGGCAGGCAGAATTGGGTCAAAAAATACTTTCAGAATATTCTTGGCATTTGTTTTAACATGCTCTGGAGCACCAGACGGGCGGGGCTTAACACATCCAGCGCATTCGTTTGGTGTCAGGTACACTGCCAATCCCCCCCAAAAAAAGTATACCAAATGTTGTTGTTCTTTTTTAATGTCTAAACTTTCCAGTAGTCACCTGTTCTGCTGTATGGCATACCTCATCCACCTGGCACTTCATAGGAAAACTAAAATAAATCATTAAAGAAAGAGGATTCACAGATGCTATTTGATCTGGGAAGAGGCAGCGTAAACACTTTGCATGCAGCGTGCAGAGTGCAGAGTCAGCCAGGTCTCCAACTTAATGCACCTGGTTCATTAAACTCGAGTGTATTTTCTCCATCGTTGGGAGTTTCCTGCTAAGTGCCTTTTTTGCCGAACATCAGGAGACGCAAGACATGGGAAGGGGGGGGGTGTGAAAATCCTCAATGGGTCGATACACGAAACCCCTAAATAACCTTGTTTGTGCCACTGTTGGAACTGAATAGGCTTCCATCGTGATTTACGGGACTCCTTCACGGAAAATAAGTAAGGTAACGCACAGCGGGAGGGCAGAGAGACGAGAAGCGTGGCGCAACAAACACTTGTACGCACACGTACACCTGTACTTTCTGTACAAACGCACAAAAGCTCACATCTTAAAAATGGATTCCCATGCAAATGCATGCACACACACACACACTACCAAATGCACTCTGTCTGCCCTCAGAATAATACCAGCACTAAATCTTTTGAATAGACTCTCACGCATGTGAATGTATACACATAGCTGCCGTGTGTGTTTGTATTAGTATCTGCAGCCGTTTGGGGGGTCATACTCGTTGCAAATGCTGCCATGTTGTAATGTGAACTGGCTCCTGCAGCACTGTGTTAACACGCCTCGGACATCTGCTCTGTTGTCCAGATGTACCACTTGCTGCCAGAGTGGTTCAGGAGTCTCAGACCACGTCGAGCCAAAAACACCGTTGCCCGCCTGTTTATAAGGACGTGTGTCATGCCACCACACCAACCAAAGTGGGTTTGAGTGGGGCAGAGTGGTATATTTCTTGACCCCCCCCCCTCGTCTCTGTATAACAAAGCGGAGTAATCGGTGAAGGAAAACAACTTTATTCCCCCAAACTAAGGCGGATGTGGCAGCAGAATAGCAGAACCTGTGGATGGATGAATATATTGGGGCTTGCATGGATGTGCATGTATGTTCATATGGGAAATTGTGTGTGTGTGTGTGTGTGTGTGTGTGTGTGTGTGTGTTGTCCTGCTGTCTGTTTTCCTGCTATAACTATCTGTCATGCTGTTAATTGATCGTACGGTCTTTTGCTAAGCTATGCTATAATTTCAATTTTTCATTACTTCTTTGTAACCAAAAGATGAAACAGTTTACATCAATTCTTTGTTTTTCAAAGTCTGGTTGTCATTTTTTTCCCCCTTCTGATCATCTACACTTGATCCAACCACCCTGTCTGCTTCCATTTCTAGATCCTGTAACAATGAAATTGTATCGTGATTTCAACACTGCAAACCTGAAGGAGTAAGAGAACTTAGGAGCCCACCTTAAGGTAAGACCGTAATTGAAACGCTAACTTTTTATAACTTCAATTATTGTAATCGTCACACATTTTGTCCCATCTCTTTCAACTGGTAAATAAAAGGTAGAATCAGTTTTTCTATTCTCTTTTTAAAAAGGGCGCCTCCTAGTTAAGCTTTCTTACAATTGTTTTCTTTCTGGTACTCGTGTCATCAGACATTCATTTACAAACAGCCAATCAGATCAAGTCAAACTATGAAGCCTTGCCCACCCTTATCACCAACACTTGTCACTGAAAGGTCAGCTCATGAATATTAATGAGGGCTAGACCACTACCTCGCATTTTTTGAGACAATTGAGAAACATTATGGATAAAGGAATTTTTAAAAATTCACAGTAGAAGTCAAAAATAAAAGAAATGCCATTGAATGTTTTATTACACAGTGTTCCTGGTCTTTCTAGACATGAAAAGTTAAATCTGATTACTGGTCTCAGTTCGGCTTTCTTTTTATACCAGAAAAGAACATTCTACCCAGGGCAGAACATGGGGTGACTCTCCCAGATAAAAGAGGGGACAGGAGCCCTTTTTCACCTGAGATTTTACACTAGAACACCTTATTTCTCTCACATTTCCCCCCTTTTCCTCTTCTAAACATGGTTTTCTTCGAGAAATCGCTACCCGACTGCATCTCCCCTTAAGTTACCTCTCCTCTCCTGTGTCTCTTAACACACACACACCCTTCTCCCCCTCCTGCTCCTCCTTTGTGATGTTTCCTTTCATTCTCCATCTCCAGTGAAGGGTACATGAATGGACCATGTAGCAGCAGTACCTCTAACAGCACTAATGGGGGTGATATTTAACCTCCAGTGGGTGCCGGGGCTACATTGTCTCTTAACGCTGTTCTACAATCGTGGTGCTGGTCAAGATGTGAAAGCAATTTGTGAAAGGCGCCACGTATTGAGTGTTCCCGCTTGACGTTTCCAGCGCATTGACGTTTAAAGCTTGCCACAGAAATATACAGGAGATGAAAGGCAACATTATAGGGGTTAAAATGGATGTGTATGTATGTTCGTATGGGAAAGTGTGTGTGTGTTGTTCTGCTGTGTGTTTTCCAATGGCTTTCTTGTGATGCTATAACTATCTGTCGTACTGTTAATTGATAGTATGGTTTCTGAAGGTTTCTGCCTTCAGTAACCAGTTCTCTGAGCCTGACCAACTCTGTCTGCCGCTGCCAGCTATCAGTGCCTCACTCACCTCATTCTCCCCCCTGACCGGGGAGGACGTCTCCAAGCTTCTGCTGGACTCTTCTCCCACTACCTGTCCACTGGACCCAGTACCATCCAACCTCCTACAGACCATGTCCCCCGCACTTAACCCCACGATCACACACATCATCAACTCCTCGCTTACGATGGGTGTGTTCCCCACTGCATTTAAGCAAGCTCGAGTCACCCCCGCTGCTCGAAAAACCGACACTCGACCCGGCCCAGGTTGAAAACTACAGACCGGTCTCTCTCCTACCCTTTCTTTCAAAAATACTTGAGCGCATGGTCTTTAACCAAGTCTCTGAATTCCTTTCTGAGAACAATCTGTATGATCCGAATCAGTCTGGCTTTAAGCGGAGTCATTCTACCGAGACTGCACTCCTGTCAGTAATAGAATCATTGTGTTTGGCTAAAGCTGCTGGTCAGACCTCAGTTATATTGCTGCTAGATCTGTCAGCTGCCTTTGACATGGTTAACCACCAAGTCCTCCTCTCCACACTCACTGAGCTTGATATCTCAGGATTTGCCCTCCGCCAGTTCATGTCCTACCCCTCGGGAGATCTTTTAGAGTCTCTTGGAGGGGAGCAGTGTCCAAACTGCACAGCTTATCCACAGGGGTACCTCAAGGGTCAGTGCTCAGTCCCCTTCTCTTCTCAATATATTTACACCACTTCACTTGGCGTGATCATCCACTGCCGTGGTTTCTCATACTATTGCTATGCTGACGATACCCAGCTCTTCCGATCACTCCTGCCAGATGACCTCACAGTCTCAGCACAGATATCATCATGCCTTGCTGATATCTCTGCATGGGTGAAAGAACGCCACCTTCATGCTCCTTGTCATCTCAGCCAGTCCATCTTTACAACAAACGATCAATATCCAGCTCGGATCAACCCAACTCATGCCCACAAAGTCTGCCCTGAAACCTGGGTGTCACGATTGATGACCAACTAACCTTTAAGGTTCACGTGGCCTCGATTGCTTGTTCGTGCCAATTTGCCCTGTACAACATCAGGAAAATTAGACCCTACCTGTCTGAGCATGCAGCACAACTCCTGGTACGGGCTCTTGTTATATCATGTATTGACTACTGCAACTGCTTACTGGCATGTCTCCCTGCATGCACTTTCAAACCTCTGCAAACGATCCAGAATGTGGCGGCGCATCTGGTCTTCAACCAACCCAAAACAGCACATGTCACTCCGCTGTTTATATCTCTCCACTGGCTCCCAGTTGCTGCCCACATCAAATTCAAAACCTTAATGCTCACTTACAAAACAGCAACAAAAACGGCTCCTGTCTACCTGAACTCCCTCATTCAGGTCTACAATCAGTCCCGCTCACTACGCTCTGCCAGTGAAAGGTGCCTGGCACTTCTGCCACAATGGGACTCTAAGTCTGACTTGGTTCTTTGCTGGTGTTGTATTAATTCTCAGATGTACTTCACTTTTGATAAAAGTGTCTGCTAAAGGAAATTGTAACATTGTAAAAGCAGTTTAATTTAGCTTTAAGTAATAACCAGTATTTTATTGAATTATTTCAAACTGTAACACTGTGAAAGGGGATTTTCTTTGAAGGTTCCATTTTCAATACATTCGCATCCCACGGCATCATATACTGACACTTTAGACAAAGCATCCATATATGCAAGATACCCTTTGGTGTCTCTATAGAGACACAGCAGGTGTTTCATAGACTCCAATGTGAAACGTCCAACTTGATTTATAGATATCATTGGCAAAGTTTATGTCGTGGTTAAGGTTAGATAGTTGTTAAGCCACCGCATCTCATACAGATGCCATTAGTCTCGCATAGTCAGACCTATCACACTTTGTTTTAGCGCTCTTTTCAGCGCTGGAGAAAGGTCTGGAAGAACCTATTATCATTCTGGTATGTGGCAAAAAAGAGATGCTCTGGCTTGTTCATATTTTTTTTAACCAATCACAATCGTCTTGGGTGACGCTAAGCCCAGGTTGAAGCTATGAAAATGGTAACATGCAGATAGCTGAAGGGGATGAGAATTCCGACTGAAATGGCAGCACGGTGGCCCAGTGGTTAGCACTTTTGCTTCACAGTAAAAAAGTCCTGGGTTCGAACCCCAGGCCGTCCCAGATCCTTTCTGTGTGGAGTTTGCATGTTCTCCCCGTGTCTGCGTGGGTTTCCTCCGGGTGCTCTGGTTTCCTCCCACCATCAAAAAGAAATGCATGTTAGGGTTAATACTCCTGTCTGTGCCCCTGAGCAAGGCAATGGAAAGAAGAACTGGAGTTGGTCCCCAGGCACTGCAGCTGCCTACTGCTCCTATACAGTAGAATGGGTTAAATGCAGAGAACAAATTCATTGTAAGAATACAATGACAAAATAAAGTGGCTTTCTTTCTTTCGATGGTAGGCTTATACCCACAGCCTACTTCCTGTGAGTCAGAATAAGATGCCAAAGGTTACCTTGCACTTCATATAACAATTTTGTCAGCTGTGATAGGATGAGAATAGGCTCCCAGTAAGGCAGCAGAATAGTACATGACATGACAATAGAATAGTACATGACATGACATGACGTAACATATACTATTTGTCACGATGTCTCCTGGTTCATTTCAGTCTTTTTGCTATGTCTCCTAATTTAGTTCACTTAGTCATTTCCGGCAGTCATTGTCTCCCATAGCTTCAGTCAGCTCGTTACCCTAGTCATTGTCTGTCGTCCTTTCTGTTTTAGTTTGAAGTTCTCACCTGTCTTGTCATGTCAGTTCCTGCCTCTGGTTTTGTCATCAGTCAACCCGGTGTATACCACACCTGTTCCCCATTTCCCTGATTAGCTCCAGCATATACTACTGTTCCCCTTCCGGGATTATCTTGTGTCTTGTACAGCCAACTTTTCCAGCATTCACGAGCCGCTGTTCTACCTGTTTGCCATGTTTGAAGTGGTTTTTCTCTTGCTGGACTTTGCTTCTCTTGCCTGCCCCTCGTCGGATCTGATTGCATGTTTGAATGGAAAACCCCGGTAACTTGAATTTAAGCTTTGAGCCTCTTTTTGTCTGTCTGCTGCTTGTCTATCTAGTCGCCTGGTCGGCCTGATTTCCTGTCTTCTGACCCCTGCCTGCCCTTGACCATTAAACCGAGTGTTCCTGTAGCCTCCCTGTCCGAGTCATCCGCCGGCTTCCCAGGGAAACGTTACACTATGAGCGTTGGTAGCTTGAATGTCGTGTAGCAATAGCATCATAGTGTTTTGCCTAATGAATACATATGTTTACTGTACTATCAATGCTACCATGTAAAAACATCTATGCTCAATGCAGAACAGTGGCCCAAAGCTTGTCAGAAAAAGTAGATTTTTTTTCCCCCATTATTGCTGCAGCTCTCCAGTTTGGACCGCAGCCGTCGTGTCATAACCTGCAACAAATTAGGTCACACAGCTGAAGTAAGTGCTAAACAAGGAGACTATTCGGAAGTGACATGTTTTGGGGATCAAGCCATTTTTCACTTCAAAAGCTGTGAAGTTCTGAGTTGTGCTAGCAGCAGTATTTCTGAAGTGCCGAACGTGAACAAGGCAAGCGCGTGCACAAACACACACATGCTATTATTCTCTGTCCCTCACAAACACACAAAGCCAACTACACGAAAAGACACAGATGTCGTAAATGACATGTACTGTTAACTACAACGTGTGGAAAATTAATATATTCTTTTTTTTAATCCTTTCAAGGAAAGTGTTGCGGCGCCTCAGGTTTATTTTTCGTCATTAGCTCCACATACACTGCAGCATAATGTGGAGGCTTAATTTTGAGATCCAAACGCACACGTCCGTGCATTTACATTAGTAGCTAGAGGAAGCTCTTTGTAAAATGTACATCTGACAAATACTGGAAAAATACTACCTTGAACATGCCATAATAGATGAATTCAACACTGTTGTACTATGACTCCAAAGAAAGTGTCTCTCACTCTCTCCCTCTCTCTCTCTCTCTCTCTCTCTCTCTCTCTCTCTACTGCCTTACTTCAGTCTTACTTTTTTATTTTTATTTTCCCCAATTGTACTTGGCCTGTTACCCCACTATTCCGAGCCGTCCCGGTTGTTGCTTCACCCCCTTTGCCGATCCGGGGAGGGCTGCAGACAACCATGTACCTCCTCCAATAGTGTGGAGTCACCAGCAACTTCTTTTCACCTGACAGTGAGGAGTTTCACCAGGGGGGCGTGGGAGGATCACACTGTTCCCCCTCCCTCTTGAACAGGCGCCCCGACCGACCAGAGGAGGCGCTACTGCAGCGACCAGGACACATACCCACATCCGGCTTCCCACCTGCAGACACGGCCAATTGTGTCTGTAGGGACGCCCGACCAAGCCGGAGTTAACACGGGGATTCGAACCACGATCCCCGTGTTGGTAGGCAACGGAAAAGATCGCTACGCCACCCGGATGCCACTTCGGTCTTGGTTTTCTATCTTTCTCTTGTCTTTCTCTTCTCTTCAGTGGTCTTTCTCATCTTCTCTCTGTCCTCTCTCCTGCCCTATTCACACAGGACTAGCATTACCTGGGGACCTCGTGTGATTTAGAAGTTACCCCCACGTCTGTGGTTTGTGCGGCGCATGCGCACGAGATAAGCGAAGTCTGTACGTATTTTATTCGACTTTACTGACATTAACCCCCCACAACTTTCCTCTGCACCCACGTCTTGAGCGTCTTCTGTAGTTGTGTGGTCTTGAACGTCTTCTGTAGTTGTGTGGTCTTGAGCGTCTTCTGTAGTTGTGTGGTCTTGAACACCTGTAGTTCTGTGGTCTTTAGCATCTTCTGTAGTTGTGTGGTCTTGAACACCTGTAGTTCTGGGGTCTTTAGCGTCTTCTGTAGTTGTGTGGTCTTGAACACTTTCTGTAGTTCTGTGGTCTTGAACACCTTCTGTAGTTGTGTGGTCTTGAACACTTTCTGTAGTTCTGTGGTCTTGAACACCTTCTGTAGTTGTGTGGTCTTGAGCGTCTTCTGTAGTCGTGTGGTCTTGAACGTCTTCTGTACTTCTGTGGTCTTGAGCGTCTTCTGTAGTTCTGTGGTCTTTAGCGTCTTCTGTAGTTGTGTGGTCTTGAACGCTTTCTGTAGTTCTGTGGTCTTGAGCGTCTTCTGTAGTTCTGTGGTCTTGACCGACAACGGCAATGCTGTGTAGCAAGATGAGCCTCCTGAGTTTGCGCCCCAAATGCTGTCAAAACATTCATTTATAATTTCCACCACTGATGCCGATTCGCTCGGGACTAACATTATCAGATGACCCCTGTGTTTGCCGAAATATGGTAGGTAATCTGCAAAAATTACAAATTAAGGACGTGGCTGATTCGCGCGGGATTAAGATCGCAGATGACCTCCGCAATTATTACAAATCACGTGAGCTCCCCAGTTCATACAAGTCCCGTGCGAGTAGAGCTTTTCTCTCTCTCTCTCCTTATGTCTACTGCTATATCTCTCTCTACCCTTATTTCTCCTGTATTTATTTTCTTCGTTCTTTTTCTTCTCTATTTCTTTCTTTCTCACACACACACCCCCACACACCAGAGGTGGTGCAGATAAGGTACTCAGCCTTTCCGGCTGTGTTGATCATGAACGGTGGAGTCGGTCTGTTATGGACTTCAGGTCTCCACAGTGCAAGTCTGCCATCTAGTGGGAACACACACACACACACACACACACACACACACACACACACACACACACACACACACACAACCTCCTCTGTCCGAGACCTCGTCCTTTGTTAAAACCTGTCGATTGACTGAATGTGTTGAGAAAGTTGATTTTAGGGTGGATGTGTTGCAGATTTTAGGAAGTATAAATCCAGGTCATGGTGTACTTTATGCCCTCTCTGCTGTCGTTGCTGTGAATCTTGTAAAGGAAAAGCTAGATAAAGTTAGGGTGAGGTCAAACTGTGGGATGCAGCAGTGAGCAGACAAACTGCAAAATACAAGGACAACAAATGTGATGGTGGTAGAGAAATACAAATACAAGCACTATAAAAGTCTATAGTGATGCTAATTATATAAACCCATTATTTGTGAATAACTGAATGTCAGACAGAAACCAAGAGAAGAGTAAAGTGAATGGGGGATATGATAAAATGGAGTTCAGTTCTATTGCACTGGCTGAAATATCAAAAAAAGAAAAAGTTTGTGATATCAGACGTGATGCAGGAATGATATAATAAGATGTGAGCAGCTCATTCGCATGGGAACATTAGAATAAAATGAGGCGCTGATATGTCTGACACTTCTTGTGGGGGTCCTCTCTCCTATCCCGAAGCGTGGCCCTCTTAGGTGGGTTCATATTCAACGTATTAAATGGATTTACTCACCGACAGACGATGGAAATGGATTTCCAGTGCGGAGATCCTTCCACGGGTGTGCTTTCCTGTTGTAACGTCGAATATCACCTGAACACAACCGTACTCGTACATGCACCCTACTACAGGAGAGCTGGACTGAGACATACTTGGAGTATGTTTCAATAAAATAGTCTGAAAGTCACTATAACTTGTTTTTTTTTTTTTAATTATTATTCTCTTTTGTTAAAGGCCCAATCTGATTTAGGTCTGGTTTCAGGAACAGAAAGTTAGATTTAGTGTTGGTCCGTGTATTAAGAGACCTGTCAATCAAACTGAGTGACAGCAGCTTCCCGTCCTGTGGTTTGTAGTTTGGCAGCGGGGCTACCCTTTAGTTTACATTTCGGTTTAAGGATCGTACCTTTTAATATTCATTAGAGTATGACTTAAAAGTTCAGAACAAAAGTCCAACCAACCACCGGTGTACCCGGGGAGGAGGCAGACAGCAGTCCATCCGTCTGGAAAGACTAGAACTCTCCATCGTGATCAAAATAGATGTTATCCATCCATTATCCCAGCCGCTTATCCTGCTCTCAGGGTCGCGGGGGTGCTGGAGCCTATCCCAGCAGTCACTGGGCGGCAGGCGGGGAGACACCCTGGACAGGCCGCCAGGCCATCACAGGGCCCACACACACACACACACACACACACACACATTCCTACCTAGGGACAATTTAGTACAGCCCAGTCACCTGACCCACATGTCTTTGGCCTGTGGGAGGAAACCAGAGCCCCCGGGAGAAACCCACACAGACACGGGGAGAACAGGCAAACTCCACACAGGACAACCCGGGATGACCCCCAAAGTTTGGACTATCCCGAGGCTCGAACCCAGGACCATCTTGCTGTGAGGCGACCGTGCTAACCACTGCACCACCTTGTCGCCCATATATACATATATATAAAATTCAGTGATTCAAGTAAATTCTTTAATAGACAGTACAGTCTGTTTCATGCCATAAGCAATCGTCAGCTGTTAATAAAGCCACAGCTGATGGTTGCTTATGGCATGAAACAGGCTGTACTGTCTATTAAAGAATTTACTTGACTCACTGGATTATTTTGCTCCTTATTTGTTGAGCACTTCCCCTACTGTTGGGTATGTCTTTTAAAGAAGTCATATGTATATCTCCCATTGTAGGGGGAAAAAGGCAGTAATACACATAATGTCTCACATAATTTAACATACTGGTCTCTTAACAGTTGAAATGGGTCATCAAGTTTCCCAACTGCACAGTAATCCCTTTTAACGTTTTGTGCCAAAGTTAATCAACTCGGTTTGACTCGGTTCAGTTCAGTTCAATTCGATTCAATTCACTTCCTTTATTGGCGATGTCCAAGTACAACAAAAGGACAGTGGAATGGTGGAGATACAATGAGTAGAGGTGACGAAGGCATATGAGTTTAAATACTTGGGGTCAACTGTTCAAAGTAACGGGGGAGTGCAGAAGAGAGGTGAAGAGGAGAGTGCAGGCAGGGTGGAGTGGGTGGAGAAGAGTGTCAGGAGTGATTTGCGACAGAGGGGTACCAGCAAGAGTTAAAGGGAAGGTTTACAAGATGGTTGTGAGACCAGCTATGTTATATGGTTTGGAGACAGTGGCACTGATGAAAAGACAGGAGGCGGAGCTGGAGGAGGCAGAGATGAAGATGCTAAGATTTTCACTGGGAGTGACGAAGAAGGACAGGATTAGGAAGGAGTATATTAGAGGGACAGCTCAGGTTGGACAGTTTGGAGACAAAGCAAGAGAGGCAAGATTGAGATGGCTTGGACATGTGTGGAGGAGAGATGCTGGGTATACTGGGAGAAGGATGCTGAATATGGAGCTGCCAGGGAAGAGGAGAAGAGGAAGGCCAAAGAGGAGGTTTATGGATGTGGTGGGGGAGGACATGCAGGTGGCTGGTGTGACAGAGGAAGATGCAGAGGACAGGAAGAGATGGGAACGGATGATCCGCTGTGGCGACCCCTAACGGGAGCCGCTGGAAGTAGTAGTAGTAGTGTAGTAGTAGTAGGAGTACAACAGAACTGGTTCTGCACTCATGAAGTTTGGTTCAGTTTGGTTTCTTAACTCTAAATCTCGTGTTTTCAAACCGATACGTTGTTGAGACATGAAATCACCGGATGTAATTAGGTGTCAGCCTTAATTGAGGTCCAGAATATTTAAAATTGAAACAAGTCAGATCGGTGTTGCGAGGTGGCAAGTATTTGATCGACAGTTTTTGTGTGAGTGTTTTGGTACTTCAGGGGCAACACTGTTCATTCTAATTTTTCCATGCGAGGTCAGTTAGTGCTAGAAAAGTAAGCAACACTTTTTCAGACGACACCAACATCACCAGGAGTTGGTGTGTGTGCGTGTGTGTGTGTGTCTCACACACCCTTTATACCGCGTCAGAAATGGCTGTGAGTCTGCAAGTGAAACGGTGGCTTAATGCAGAATGCATATGTCCTGTGCCTCCCACAGATATTAATCAGGATATCTATTACTGGATATCCCTTCCATTCTCTGACAGTCACACACACACACACACACACACACACACAACTTGTACAGGTATACATTTATATTTGCATACGTTCAGTGAAGGATTTTCACATGTTGTACGTACATGCAGGATTATTTCTTTGTCTTTGGGTGACTTTTCTTTCGTTCTTCAGTCTTCTTTCCGTCTTTAAGTTTCATCCTATCGGTTTTTCTTATTCCTTTCACTCTTTTGTCTTTCTTTCAGTCTTCTTCTTTTCTTTCTTTCCTTCTTCTCTATCTCCTTTCCCGGGGATTACACGAGACAGAGGTGACTGTCTGATCTTTCCAGATTCATTGTCTTCAAAGGAATCTTCGAATCACTGAGTGAGGGTGTGTGTGTGTGCATGTGCGCCTGGCGTGAGTGTGGCTCTGTCTGTTGCACTGTGTCCATCTGAAACATCAACCTGCAACATGTCTCATATCCATGCATGCATTGCACGTGTTGCACATGCATGCGTTGCACATGCTTGCGCTGCACACGTGTGTTGCACATGTGTATATCTGCACATCAGCGTGACCGTCCATCAACATGGACCATATATATATGGACTTTATCTTCTTTCTTTTTCCATCCTGTACAGGAGTTTCTTGCAGTCTGTCACCAGTGAGCTCAAAGGGGGGAATCTGTGACTCGATAAGTCCGGGGTAACATCAAGGAGAAGCCATGTTTTATTCAACGCCACAAAGCTCCTGAATTCACTCAAAATCAAATTCGCCCGCCTTTGTGTGAGAGATCAAGCTCCGAGGTTGACACATATAGAAATGATTGGATTTGTTTGACTGGGAAAAAGGGAGGAGAACAGGAGTGTGCACTGTCTGAACGTAGAGAGAGAGACAGATGGAGAAGACAGATCACCGATAGGAAGGTGAAGCTTTTCCATCTACAGCTTGAAATCTCCTCTAAGGCGCGTGACAGAAGACAACTAACACGAGCTCCTCCAACGTGTCTCCGTTGTTCGGTCGCTTCATGAGCACAGGGATAAAGTTCATATCTAAATTTGTGTGAATCTCTCAAAACTTTTGGTGCCGGCTGATTCTTGCAGCAAACTGTTGTAACTCGGGGGCAGCGTGACGGGAACCTTGTCAGGGATCGACCTGTTTTGGGGCAAATGTGGGAGAGACCTCGTCTGAAAATGATGCAAGTTGGCTTCATCTCCGTCAGTGGCTGCAGACACTCGGAAACGGTGCTGAGTAATACATCAGCGAGCAAGAAAATTTTCATTTATATAGTACGTTTAAAAAACATAGTTGAAAAATACACGAAATACGAATAAATACATAAAAGAAATTGAGTGGATATAAAAACGTGGCATCGGGAGTAACAAACCAAGCTCAAAATGAAATAGGAGTCAGGGGTGGGGATCTATAAAAGGGCTTGCCTCTGAAAAGAGGGGTTTCTAGAAGCAGCTTAAAGTGGTCAGGATTGTGGGAGAACATTCCAGAGGCTTGGGCCTACAACCGCAAAGATGCGGGGTCACCTCCTGTTCTGCAGTTGTGGAGCGAGGGATTGGGGCGGTGTTTCTGGACGTATGCACCCGCACCACTAGTAATGAAACTGACGGTGTAGCATTAGGCACTGTGCACCATGCAGAGCTACATCAGCACCAACCGTCCCCGCCGCGGTTGTGGTTCGAGGGGAGGCCCTCAAACGGAATAGTGACATGTTAGATAAAGCGTGTTTTAACGTGAAGTATATGAGCGTGTTTATTCATTTATATTTGCTTTGCGTAAATTAGTGTCGCTCACATGTTCTCTTCTCCGCGGGGGGAGCCGGGCTGCGAAAGAAACGCACCCTCCCATTTTCTTTCATCTCCCCCGCTCTGACACTTCTTCTTCTTCACTCGGTCACCGTGTAAGTCGACACCTCTCTCTCTCTCTGAATTCCTGCTGTCAAGAAATAGACGTGAAAGAAATTAATAAAATCAAAGACACTTGAAGAACACAGCTGCCCGCTTTAAAAACAGCGTTTAAAAAGGTGTGGTTTGTTTTAACCTACCCGGTCGAGGCTAATGTGGGGGTTTGGGGCGGATGCGACGTGAGTTCGTGGGACCTCGGCCTGTCATATGAAGGAAGGTATTTGAAAGCGGGGCTGGTCCGCTGCAGTGGGACTTTTAAATGGCGAACTGAGTGGAGCTGGTTATGTAAAGTCCATTCAAAGGTCTTCAGAACCACCGGCCGCTCTGGTGGCCGAGCGGACTAAACCGCCGTTCTTGCAACCCGCTCGTCATGTGGCTGGGAGGTTCGTATCCCAGACTCGCCGTAACCGGTCACGGCCGGAGCGTCCGCGGGGTAAGGCATTCATTGGGCCACCCTTATCCGAGGGATAGTGGGTGTAGATCGGTGTAGTGTTCGGGGATTCGTCGTTCTCCAGCGACCCCTCTGGCCCATCCGGGCGCCTGCAGCCAAGCAACCGAAAGCATTCTCCCTACGTCTGGGCTTCAGCGTGTAAAATGGCGAGAGGAACCGACACGAGTTTGAAGGAAGCTGTTGTTGCGACTATCTCCTTCCTGTGGAAACGTGAGCCAGGGGAGTTATTCGACAAGAGTTCCGGCCATATGCCGTTGGGTTAATCGGGTGGGATAAGGGGAAAAACTAGAAATAAATGTAAATAAAAAAAGGTCTTCAGAACCAATTAAAACACTTCAAGATGTGAATGAACAAAAAGTCGGAATTAATATCAAACGAGTCTGGAACAACATGCATGTTCCCTGTTTGTGTGTGTGTGTGTGTGTTAATGAGTAAAATGTGCAGCCATATGGAGCTGTGACAAATTCAGCGTCTGCCTACATTTACCAGTCTACAGGAAAGGATGTAGGAGTCGTTGTGCGACACTCCGGAGCGAGCACTCACAACACAGAAGCCGAGTCTGATTCACACAAGCTAATTAAAAAGTTACTCTTTCTGACATCAGAATCCTTAAAGTGTTGTGTTTTTGAGGGCTGGTGGCCCTCCAGAGATAATCAGCTCCCTTTGCTGGCTCGCACTACACATAAAATAGCAGAAGAAGAACAAAAGTTTCAACCATCAACCATCATTTGCAAAAAGAAGAGGTGGAAAGGAGTAGGGGGCTGTTCCAAGCGTGAATAATCCCAATTTTCTTTAAGATAGTTTTTTTCTTTCTTTCTGAAATTAAGTTATGAAGCTTGATGGGAAAGACGGCATGGAGAGTGAGGAGACATCTAACGCATCTTCTGAAATTCTGCAGTGAACGATGTAAGAGGACGGCTCACCCGTTGTGTTTTCAACTCGGCGTGATCTGTTGTTAAACGGTGGATGTGAATGATATGGTTATCCCCATTGTGTCTGCATCCATATCTTCTTTTTTTTTTTTCCTTTACTCATCTGGCGCAGCAAAAGGAGGGTGAAGGACTTGGAGAAGAGTCTAGGTGTAAAACAATGCTTCAGGTAAAGACAGCAACTCCACAAGACTCCACTAATCTCCGAGTATTTAATATTATTCTGTGTCCTTAATAGTTCACACTCTGTCTGCATGCCAAACGTTACCCAAACATTAAAATCCAACGATTTGAATTCAGTCAGACAAGTTTTACTGTGTAATATTAATGTTAGGAGAGACTTTTCTTTTTTTTTTTTTTTAGTTCCAGGAGTATCTTTGATTTTTGATTTGGCTCACTGTTCAGCTCACGACTGTTGATAGCTAGCTAGCGTGCTAACTTGCACGATGCTCCAAAGTAACTCCGAAAACGGACCAACTGACAGACTACGATAAACTGATTGTCCAATCAAATCAGAGTATCAAATGATGTCATTTGTTACCAGAAGTTGGGTATCTGAAACGCTTTAATGTTATATAAACCTTGAACTCATTATAGGTTTCAGACACAGCCCCCCCCCAAAAAAAAAAACCTCATACACACCTCAGGAGAACCCATAACCACCATTGGCACACACATCAGCAAAACACTCCACAGTACCAAAAGAAAAGCCCAGCAAAGACTTTTTTCCCTAAAACAGCTCAAAAAATTAAAAGTAAAACAAAGCTTCCTCCTTTAGTTTTACACAGCCGTCACTGAGAGCATACTCACCTCATCCATAACAGTTTGGTACAACAGCAGCATGGAGAGTCCGTCCATCCATCCATTATCTGAACCGCTTATCCTGCTCTCGGGGTCGCGAGGATGCTGGAGCCTATCCCAGCAGTCATTGGGCAGCAGGCGGGGAGACACCCTCACCCTGGACAGGCCACCAGGCCGTCACAGGGTATGGAGAGTCAGACACACAAAAACCTGCAGCGCATAGTCAATAAATCATCCAAGATTATTGGCACCCCCATCAGTTGAATCACTATATCACAAATGCACAATAAAAAAGGGGAGAAAAAAAATCCCTGACCCAGCTCACTCTGCTCACCACTTCTTCCAGCTGACATCAGCTGGAAGAGGTGGTGAGCACCTCCAGCGCTACAGGTCCCTGCCCACCAAATCATCCTGTTTTAAAACGTTTTTCCTCACTGCAATAAGGACTCTGAACACCTCTCACTCACCTTGACATATGTACCTAGACTTAAATCTCCTGTATCAATCTTGTAAATATTGTCAGTGAATTTTGTCTTGTGGCAATCTGTGAAAACTGTCTGTTGTGCTAGTCATTATGTCTAAAGTGATGTTGCCTATATTTATTTTTTACTGACACTGCTGAATTGTGCTTATGAAAGCAAATTTCATTGACTTCAGTCATGCGGTCGTTAATAAATGATAAATGATGACCCAGCCACTGAAGATGTACAAGCCAGTGCATTCTTAGTGCCAGTCCCAAGCCCAGATAAATGGGGAAGGTTGCATCAGGAAGGACATCTGGTGTAAACCCTTTGCCAAATCAAATATGCAGATCATAAATCAGTTTTCCATTCCACCCTGCCTGCACTCCTCATTACTTTGAACCATCGACCCCAAGTATTTAAACTCATACTCCTTCTTCACCTCCACTCCTTGCATCCTCACCATTCCACTGTCTTCCCTCTCATTCACGCATATGTATTCCATCTTGCTCCTACTGACTTTCATTCCTCTTCTCTCCAGTGCATACCTCCAACTCGCCAGGCTCTCTTCACCCTGCACCCTACTCTCGCTACAGATCACAATGTCATCCGCAAACATCGTAGTCCACGGAGACTCCTGCGTGATCTCATCCGTCAACCTGTCCATCACCACTGCAAACAAGAAAGGGCTCAGAGCCGATCCTTGATGTAATCCCACCTCCACCTTGAACCCATCCATCATTCCAACTGCACACCTCACCACTGTCACACTTCCCTCATACATATCCTGCACCACTCCTACATACTCATATTCTCTGCAACTCCCACCTTCCTCATACAATACCACACCTCCCTCTCTCAGCACCCTGTCATATGCTTTCTTTAAATCCACAAAGACAGAATATAACTCTTTCTGGCCTTCTCTATACTTCTCCATCAACATTCTCAAAGCAAACATCACATCTGTGGTGCTCTTTCGTGGCATGAAACCATACTGCTGCTCGCTAATCATCACCTCTCCTATTAACCCAGCTTCCACTGCTCTTTCCCATATCTTCATGCTGTGGCTGATCAGCTTTATACCTCTGTAGTTGCTACCGCTCTGCACATCACCCTTATTCTTGAAAATCGGTACCAGTATGCTTCTCCACTCCTCAGGCATCCTCTCACTTTCCAAGATTGGGGTGAACAATGTAGTTCAGGGGTCCCAAACTACTGGCCAGCTTTATATCCAATGCAGCGAAAGACTACAGCCAAAGATATATTTTAGGTGATGTGCAATGCAATCGAGGGTGCTGGTCTACCCTGGAATAAATTGGCTAGACTCACCACTGATGGTGCCTCGTCAATGACCAAGAAAAAATGGGCTTGTAGCACTGATTCAAAGAAAGCTGGAGGAAGAGAATGTAGATCCCGCAATTGCATTGCACTGCAGCAAATGCTTGCAATTTGACAGTGTTATGACTGCAGTGGTGAAATGCATTAATGACATCAGATCAAGAGGTTTACAACACTGTCAGGTCTGTGCATTTCTGCAGGAAATAGATGCAACAAATGGAGATGTGTTGTACTTCACATAAGTGCACTGGTTGAGCAGGGGCAGTGTCCTGAAAAGGTTATTTGAATTGAGGGAGCCAATCAGAGAATTCATGAAAGAAGGCAGGGTACATGTTCATGAGCTTCATGATCCCAAATGGCTCATGGATTTAGCTTTCTTAGTTGATATCACACAGGCCAGACCAACTGTCACTGTAGTACTTGACAGTGTGAAAGCCTTCTCTGTGAAACAGATTATGGAAAACACAGCTCACAGAGAAAAGATATGTACACTTCCCAGCATGCCAGTCATTGATGGTGGTGCCAGTCAATGCTGATGAGTATGTGACTGCCATCGACAATCTGCAGCAGGAGTTTGAGCATCGCTTTTCTGATTATAAGACTCACAGCACAACTTTCCAGTTATTTTCAGACCCTGTCTACTTGGAGCACTGTGGACAGTGCTCCAGGCACATTTCAGATGGAGCTCATAGACTTGCAGTGCAACACTGAGCTCAAGGCAAAGTTCAGAGAGGCACAAGAAAAGCAGGAGATGCTTGGACAGTTTCTCAGAGAGCTTCCCAAAATATTTCCACAGTTGTCCAAAGTGTTCAGGCAGGTCATCTGTCTTTTCGGCAGCACTTATCCATGTGAGACACTGTTCTCTTCTGTGAACTTTAATAAATCAAAGCACAGGTCCAGACTGACCAATGAACATCTCCAGGCTGTCGTCAGGGTGTCCACTGCCCAGTCCCTGAAAGCAAATGTGCCTCACTTGTGTCAGCAGAAGTGCCAGGTTTATGGCAAGAATAAGGCTAAATATGTAGGCCTAGGCCAGGCTACGCTATGCACATAGTCACATATTCATGTGAAAACTTTGAAAAAAGGTGAAAAACGATGTGAATGTTTTATAGTCGAACATTTTTTTCTTCATCCCTATTGCACCAGCCCTCCTTCATAAGACCATCTGTCAAGTGGCCCCCAGGTAATTTGAGTTTGAGACCCCTGATCAAAGATCATTTTGGTGCGAGTTACCGGAGTTTTGGAGATATCTGCTGTAGAGATGTCTGCCTTCTCTTTAATACAATGGAACTGGCTAGTATTCCTCAAAGCACCAAAAAAAGCTGATTTGAAAAGCTCAACAGCAATGTCTCTTTCCAGAAATTGTGACCCAGTTACTCAAGTTAATCCACAAACCTTGTTGTGAGGGGTTTCATGTAGGTGTACTTGGGTCTAAGGAAATAGTTCCTACATGAAACTGCACTACAGGTAAGAGGAAAAACATTTATTTTTGATTTTTGAGGTGAACTTTCCCTTTAATATATTTCATTTTCAATCAAGCAATAAGAGTTTTAGCCCAACATGGGGCCCAATTTGCCTTAAATTGCATCCTGTCCAATGTGACTATTGCACGCATGTACTTTCAGCTATGTCAGTTCTGAAATTATATATTGTTCGGCCTTTCTGTTCGGTCTTTTTAACAGAAACGATTCAGTATAACTTATAGCAGTCGTATCAAGGTAAATCAGGATCACGTTTGTTGGCCTTGTAGGTTTGCACATACGTGGAATCTGAGTCCGGTTTCATGGCTCTCTCTGTATTTAACATAGAACAGCAACACTACAACACAACAATCTTCAGATGTATACACAAGGATTGACTTATACAGGCGAAATAAGAGGTGATAAAGTGCAGTGGTGCAGAGAATATATCAGAGATGCTGAAATACTTGCATGCCTGAGGTAGAATGACATGACAGAGCGTACCAGTATACGCAGAATGTACAGTATATATTAAAAAATGGTTGGATTTATTGACAGTGTTAAGCGTTTATTTAAATGACAGCCTGCAGAAAGAAACTTTTTATATCTGGTTGTTTTGGTGTATAGTGCTCTGCCATAGGGGAGGAGTTGGAACAGGTATGTGATAGGTCTGTAGTGATGTTGCCTGCCCGTTTCATGAGTCTGGAGGTGTATAAGTCCTGAATGGAGTGCAGGTTGGCACCAGTAATTTTCTCTGCAGACCTAACTGTCCATTGTAGTCTGTCTCGGTCCCGTTTTATGGCCGAAGCAGAGGACAGACTGGATTATTGTAGTTCATCCACTATCCAAACCGCTTATCCTGCTCTCAGGGTGATGGGGATGCTGGAGCCTATCCCAACAGTCATTGGGCGGTAGGCGGGGAGACACCCTGGACAGGCTGCCAGGCCATCACAGCCCCCCCCCCCCCCCACACACACACACACACAGTCACAGCTAGGGACAATTTAGTATGGCCGATTCACCTGACTTACTTGTCTTTGGACTGTGGGACGAAACCAGAGCACCTGGAGGAAACTTTCGCAAACATGGAGAGAACATGCAAACTCCACACAGAGGATGACCTGGGACGACCCCCAAGGTTGGACTACCCAGGACCTTCTTGCCTTTAGGCGACCATGGTTACCACTACACTATTGCAGTGTAGAACTGAATCAACAGTTCTTGGGGCAGGTTGAATTTCTTGAGCTGGGGAGAACGTATATTCTCTGCTGGGCCTTTTTGATGATTGTGTCTATGTTGGATGCCCACTTTAGGTCCTGGGAGATAGTGGAACCCAGAAATCTGTAGGTTTTCACTGTAGATGTTCTGCTGTTCACTATGGTGAGGGGGGGAGGGGCTCCTCCTGAAGTCCACTGTCATCTCCACTGTTTTGAGCATGTTCAACTCCAGGTTGTTATGGCCACACCAGAAGGCCAGCTGATCAACCCGTCTGTATGCAGACTCGTTACCATCCCAGATAAGGCCAATGATGGTTGTATCGTCCGCAAACTTGAGGAGCTTAACAGATGGATCACCTGAGGTGCAGTCATTTGTGTAGAGGGAGAAGAGCACACATCCCTGAAGGGCACCAGTGTTTATTGTCCGGGTGCTGGATGTGATTTTCCCCAGCCTCACCAACTGCCTCCTGTCTGTCAGGAAGTTTTTAACCCACTGACAGGTGGGGGTTGGTACAGTAAGCTGGGTGAGTTTAGAGTGGAGGATATCTGGGATGATCGTGTTGAATGCTGAGTTGAAGTCCACAAACAGGACCCTTGTGTATGTCCCTGGGGAGTCGAGGTGTTGAACGATGTAGTGCAATCCCATGTTGACTGCGTTATCCATCATCCATCCCGTTTGCTCGGTAGGCGAACTGCAGGGGGTCGAGCAGGGGGCTTGTGATTTCGTTCAGGTGGGCCAGTCTCTTGAAGGATTTTCATGACCACAGAAGTTAGGGCAACGTAGTCATTTAATCCTGTGATACGGGGTTTCTTGGGGACCGGGATGAAAGTGGAGCCCTTGAAGCAGGAGGGGGCGTCACACAGCTCTAGTGATCTGTTGAAGATCAGTGTGAAAATGGGGGGCCAGTTGGTCAGCCCAGACTTTAAGACAGGAGGGTGACATACCATCCGGGCCCGGTGCCTTCCTGGTCTTCAGTCTCTGGAAGAGCTGGTGCACGTCCTCAACACAGCTCCTGAGTGAGTAGGGGTTTGGTGGGGAGGGGAGAGTGGCTGGCAAGGGTGAGGGTTGTAAAAGTTTGCTTATCAAACCTGCAGTAAAACTTATTTAGGTCGTCGGCCAGTTGATGGCTCCCTGCAATGTGTGTGGGCGGGGCGGGGCGGGGGGGGGGTCTCCGGTAGTCGGTAATGTCTTTCAAACTGGTCCAGACTGATGATGGCAGAAAATCTGTTTTTCAGCTTTTCAGAGTAGCACCGTTTTGTTGCTCTGGTCTCTGTAGGCTTCCTCTTTGGCCTGACGAAACTGCCTGAGTTTAGCTGAGAACCAGGGCTTACCGCTGTTAAAGGTACAGAAGGTTTTCACAAAA
This sequence comes from Lampris incognitus, assembly GCF_029633865.1. NCBI lineage: Eukaryota > Metazoa > Chordata > Actinopteri > Lampriformes > Lampridae > Lampris > Lampris incognitus. The sequence goes on from NC_079230.1 coordinate 26,585,592, forward strand.
GATGATGTAAGATGTCATAGTGTCAGTAGGTTCGTCCAGGTCTGTAGATGCAGCCTCAAAAGCACTCCAGTCAGTGCAGTCGAGGCAGCATGGTTGATAATGGATGAAATGATGTTAACTGGCTCACAGGCAGATGATTGGATATATCGTATGGGCTTTTGTGGCTTGGCAGGTATAAAGTCTTACAAACTCTGCAGGCTTCAGATGTAATCCTCACAAAGCCACCAGGACTAATAACATGTGTCCACTTGCTTTTTGAAGGTTAAAACTGTCTTCAGATGTTGGCAGACGGCGCCTCCTCTGGCTCAACTTTATTAAGATAATGAGATAAAACCCAAGTTGTGTGCAAGTGGTTGTTCAGACATAAGAGCAGAGAACAGCACTGGGTCAAACAGTCTCATCCTGAGCGATGACAATGCGCCGCTGATTTGAGTTGATTGACAGGTGTGGAGGACCAATGCGCCTTCCGTTTGATTACTGTAATCACACATGCGAATATCACGAGGTTGTGTTTAATCACACCCAATCACCGAAATGTCACTCAAGTCAAAATACATTCAGGTCTCTGTAGTTCTGACAAACATGAATTGTCATCCCCTTGAGTTTTTTCCATTTCAGGGACATAAATCATGACTAAAAGAGAGTGTGTCCAGTGTTTTAAGTGTTGTATTCAGCAGCCTATATGCAAACTGTATCTGTATATTCATGAGTACATACCGTAAATACAGTGACGATTATATCGTACACTATCAAAGCCACTTGGTTCTGCCTTTCAGTGTAGGCCTCCCCAGCTAGCATCTTACACCCTGCTGCTAAGTGCTGGACTGTCTCAGGGGGGGGCCTTTGCACAGCCTGCATCTTGGGTCTTCTCTGGTGTGGTAGACCCCTGCCTCAATCGATCTGGTGCTGAGTGCCTGTTCTTGTGCGGCTGTGATCAGAGCCTCTGTGCTGTCCTTCAGTCCAGCCTTGTCCAGCCACTGGTAGCATGTCTCGATATCCTTCTATCTGTCGATGGTACATCCCATGGGGGGGGGGCTTCTTCTTCCTCTCCACTGTCTTCTGCTGCTTGAGGTACTCACTCAGCAGTTTATCCTGGGGGGGCATCTCTTTCTGATGTACATATACCTCTGAAATCACGAGACTACAAGTCAGTATATTAAATCATGCTGTGTCACACGTGTGCGACGCTTTTCAACGTGTCGATCAATGAGGACGTAGTTGAGGACATCCACTCTAACCATCCGTTTTAGCACTATTAGAGACGGTTAAGTTTGGGTCTGGTGTGGATAAGGTCAGGGTAAGGATCTGGGAGGAAGGCCGTTACGCCTAATGATTCATGTGGAGTGTAAATCAGAGTTAAATGTAGATCTGAGTGGGTGTTGCATCACGTGCCTGTAAGATGATGATGGCGTCGTGGTGTTCTGGGAACTGAAGGGTGTCTATAAATGTTTCAACTTAAATATGGCTGTTTATGGAGGAAGGTGTATACAAAGTAAAACACAATCAACTTTATTTATGTAGCACATTCTGTTTACTGAGGCGGCACGGTGGCGCAGTGGTTAGCGCAGGCGCCTCACAGCAAGAAGGTTCTGGGTTCGAGCCCCGGGGTAGTCCAACCTTGGAGGTCGTCCTCTGTGTGGAGTTTGCATGTTCTCCCCGTGTGTGTGTGTGTGGGTTTCCTCCGGGTGCTCCGGTTTCCTCCCACAGTCCAAAGACATGTAGGTCAGGTGAACTGACTGTACTAAATTGTCCCTAGGTGTGTGTGTGTGTGTGTGTGTGTGTGTGTGTGTGTGTGTGTGTGTGTGTGTGTGTGTGTGTGTGGACCCTGTGTGATGGCCTGGCGGCCTGTCCAGGGTGTCTCCCCGCCTGCCGCCCGATGACTGCTGGGATAGGCTCCAGCTTCCATGAGAGCAGGATAAGCGGTTCGGATGATGGATGGATGGATTCTGTATGCTGACATGCAAGACAATGTGCTTTACATTAAGTTGAAAGTTCACAGATAAAAAGAAGGTCAAGAGAAAAGAGAACAGAAAAGAGTAAATACTTAACACAGACTGGAAGTCCCCAAGTCTAAATGTGAGACACCGCCAAAGGGGGTTGAGGGTGGCAGAGCTAAGATCCTGTGGGACTTCAAGTTCCAGACTGGCAAACAGGTGGTGGCTAACCAACCAGACATTGTGGTGGTCGGCAAGGAACAGAAGACCGCAGTAGTGATCGAGGCAGCAGTCACAAGCGATGGCAACACCAGGAGGAAGCTGGAGAAATACCAAGGACTGAAGGAAGAACTGGATCGGATGTAGAAGCTGAAATCCACAGTAGTCCCAGTGATAACAGGAGCATTTAGGGGTTGTGAACCCCGAACTGGGAGAGTGGCTCCAGCAGATTCCAGGAACAGCATCCGAGGTCTCTGTCCAGAAGAGTGCGGTCCTAGGGACAGCTAAGATACTGCACAGAACCCTCAAACTCCCGGGCCTCTGGTAGAGGACCCGAGCTTGATGAAGACACACCACCCGAAAAAGAGTGAGAGGGAGATTGTGTGTGTGTGTGTGTGTGGGTGTGTGTGTGTGTGTGTGTGTGTGTGTGTGTGTATTCATGCATATTGATATGCATTGTATACATGTGATAGAACTTTGGTAATCAACGTACAGTGTTGTGGGACCTGTGAATATGGTGCATAAAGGTTTTGTCCGTGAGACGGGGTTGTCCATCTCGCAACATGTAATTTTAAAGAATGTCTAACTCCATGATATAAAATGGCCAACGGTGAGTCATGCCCAAATCCTTCGTAAGAAAAGCCCCTTTATAAGTCATTCTCAAGTGTGAATTTAGGTCTAGCACTAGCGGAGGAGCACACTAAGATGGCTCCATCCTCACCCCGCCTGCAAGCAGGCGCAGCATGGCAGACTGTCAGAGCAGACGGGGCTGCTATTTGCACTGAAACGGACTTTGTTAATAGCAGAGCGGGTGAACACAGGGCCACATTGTGTGGACTTACTTTGGCCATTTAGGATGGAAATAGGACAGAGATCCCGCTGCTCCCCACAATTTCTGCTGCTGTTTTTTTTTTTTTTTTCACAATTACCATTATTATCACTTTCATGTTAAGTGTGTGTGAGAGCGAGTGTGTGTGTGTGTGTGTGTGTGTGTGTACCCGTGCATATTGTAATTTGCATTCCTACATTTCCATTTGCCCTATCCCCAGCTTCTCTTTCGTTCTTTTCAGCGCCAAGGTTGAACAGTATTCATTAGCTCAGATGGCTTCCCGGCCCGCAGACTAGTTTTTGCATTAAAGTGCATCCGTGATTCTTCCATTTACACTCGCCTCCTCCCAACATGTCTCCCCCTGCGCTCTCTGTCACTCCCTCCCTCTGTGCATCGTTAGGTATGGAGCTATAGAGAGGGTTTCTGCCCTTTCAAAAACACCCCACCTTCCTTTTTGTTGCACAGGAAAAAAGGTAGACAGAAAGCCCCAGTAGGTCACAGTGCATTAACCACGCTAATAAACCTGTAATGGTGCAATGGAATGGGTTCTGCGAAAGAGAGAGAGAGAGAGAGAGAGAGAGAGAGGGAGCGAGGGGGTGGAGTGAGTGAGAGAGAGAGGATAGTGTGATAAAGCATAATGAACGTCAAAGTCTGCCTGATACATTGCCTACCTATGCATGCATTTAAGTCGTCTATCCAGTCATTACTTTATCCGCCGCCATTCATTGGGGGACCAGGTTGCTGGATCACAGCGTTCCTCCACATCTCTTCCCACCGCTCCGCGGCTGCTATTTCACAGTATTAGCATCATAGAGGGGCCAATTATAATGCAGCAGTGCCATTCTGGGCCGTAAATACCCACAGTGGGTTCCTAACCTGCCACCAGGAGTGACGGGGAGAATAGGACAAGGTGGAATGAGTGGAGGAGATGGTAGTTGCTGAGTTGGAGTGTAAAATGGGTTTTTGTATAGATTTAGACTGCTGAAGGAGGAGAGACGGCCCCGCTGCCATTTTTTATTTTATTTTTTTTCACCTGAAGGAATTGCGTAAGAGTGAAAGGAGTGCCGTGCCAATCCAAACTGCACCAACTGGGAGGAGGTGCAGGCCCTGTGAAATGTTCCTATGTCTGAGAGAGAAGAAAATTGTCGAGGCGATTCATATTTTGTATATCGGAAATGTGTATTACTGTTATTTTTTGGTCAAGTTTAGAGTTGTAAGGCTTTGAGGGTCAAATGCGGAAGGGTGTAGCCATATTTTTGAGCATTTGTCCCATGCACCATTGTTTGATGTTGTGTTTGACTGGCAAGTCGGTCCAAGTATTTAAGTATGTCGCCAGTATGATTTGAATGGATGAGTTGATAGCTTGCCAGGTCAGCATGAGGGCGACGATGAGATGTCTTTGGTCTCTGGACAGGTCCTGGGTATGGCTGTAGCGGTCACCAGTAAGATTTGAAGGTTAAGGTAGAGGAGGAATAGCATTGCAAGTCAGACTCGTGTAAATTCACATTGTGTTGTAGGACTCTGAGGTCTGCACAGTAACAACATCACGCAAGGCAAATCCCCCAACATTTTGGCCTCTGTTGATGAGGTGATTCTTAGTCTTGGCATGTGAAAACCGAGCATATATATATATATATATATATATAATTTTTTTAGGCAAAGTCATGCAGGACTGCAGTCTGTTGCTTTGCACCCCCCTGTTCATCATTCCAGACATGGTGTACCTGCTGTGTCGGGGAGTGGCTGATGTGAGTGGATTTCTCTTATACGTTACTGACACCATGTGGACAACTCGGTAATTACATGTAGTAGAAGTCAATGCGGATAGCTGGTATTTTGCCGTTGAGCACAGCGCTTTCCCCAAACAACACATTCATCACCGGGCAGACGCCTGCGTGCCGCTCTGCCCGCGTGCCGGATTGATGAACCATCAACCCAAGTTTCATCACATTCACTTTATATTGATAAAGCAATCATGCATGCCTCTCTTCTGTGTACCACGGTTCCCCCCACTCTCAAGACGAATGGGGTGTCAGGATATTTTATCCCCATGCAGTCCCCTGTTCTGCTCCAACGGGGGATGAAAGCAAAAAAACATACGGGATTCAAACCGAGCGCCATGATGAGACCGGTCAGAACGCTTGGCAGACGTCAGGGGTCATGAGGAGCTGTTATTGCTTTTTAAATCCCAAACGTGACGTTCACTATATGAGGCAATAACACTATCAAAACAGTTTGGTTGGGCTCCCGAGTGGCGTGGCGGTCTATTCCGTTGCCTACCAACACGGGGATTTGAACCGGCGATCCCCGTGTTACCTCCGGCTTGGTCGGGCGTCCCTGCAGACACAACTGGCCGTGTCTGCGGGCGGGAAGCCGGATGTGGGCATGTTTACTGGTCGCTGCACTAGCGCCCCCTCTGGTTGGTCGAGGAGTCTGTTTGGGGGGCTGGAGGGAATTGCGTGATCCTCCCACGCGCTACGTCCTCTCGGTGAAACTTCTCACTGTCAGACCTGTGAAAAGAAGCGGCTGGGGGGGGGTATGCTGTTTTTCTGAATTAACGACATACCTCAACTTCCTGAGTTCCTTAAAGCTGGAAATAGATTCACAGATTCGAACTTCCCGGATCAATAACTCACAAGCGAAACGTTTTTATCCGCTTTTTTTCCTTTTTCTTTATTAATTCTTCTACAGTATACAAATATTCACACCAAATGTTCTCAAAAAAAAAAAAAAGTCACGTAAACATTCAGTTTCTTCTCTCCGCGCGTTCCTGCGTCTTCTTTGCTCGGTGGCGCGCTCCCGCCGTACCCTTCCGCCTCCCGTTCCGGTGTTACGCAAAATTCTGCGACTTTTAAAAATTGTGACCAGGCAGAAAGCTGGACGACGTTTCTAATTACGACCGTCTGGTTTCCTGTTAGCGTCCCGCTCTGTTCCCTGACGTCACTCACATTAAATTCACTGCTGGGACTCGAGTCCTGAACAAGTCATCGTGCACTCTTTAAAACTTTTAACAAGGGGGTGGTTGTTAATATCCTAAATTCGCCTGAATCGTGAATCTTTTTAAAAACGTGTACTTATTACAGACTGATACAAAGGGGATCTGTAATTATGGAAATGGAGAGTAGATTGGCCGCACACTTGTTGTCTTTGGGCCCGGAGGTTTTGAGTCACTGGTGTTAAAGTCATCAAATTTATTACTAGACTCCAAGTCATGTGACTCAAGTCCACACCTCTGATTAAACCCGTACATAGGCTATGTCCGAATACCCTGCTATGTGCTGATACACTGCATGCTAACAGCACTATATACTCAAAGACAGTCGAATCAGTTCATCTGGTGCAGATGAACTGATTCGACTGTCTTTCTCACCTGGATTATTGAGCATGCATAAAGACAGTACTATACTATCCATTAAAACACGTTTAGTATGCATCCTAAATCTACACTAACTTCTGCTGGTGGACAGAGGATAGTAGACAGTGCGCACCATCTATGTCCATGATTTTTTTTGGTGAAAACAATTTACATCCTGACATTTTTAGTATACCATCTTTTTCCATACTTCAAAAGATTTTAATGTAGTATAGTAAAAATGGGGACTTTGGTGTACGTGTTATGGCCACAGCAAGAGTATTCGGACACCGCCTTCAACTTAATAATGAGGTGGGAGGACTTGGAGGTGTCTGTGAGTCCGCTTCCAAACACTCTTGGACGGTTCCTCAGTTTTTTTTTTGAGTCACGTAACCATGGTCACAGTTTTCTAGGGTTGCAGATTTTGACTGAACACCTGTTCTGGGAGGAAGATGCTGCAGAGAGCTCACGATGTCCATGTCACGCCCCCAGGACACTTTGTCAAGTAATGTCATCACATTAAGCCTCCAGCAACGGGCTCCGTGTAGCTTGGACATCACCGTGATGTCACAGAGAGGGCCAACGAAGTCCGGAAACGGAGGGAATAGTGTCATAGTTATCACAGTGGGAAAAGCGAGAGCCCTTGAAAAAACAAGACGGAGAGTGCTCAGTTCAGTCCAGGCCAAGGTCACGCTTCAGCTGTGGTTGGGGCCGTATTGCATGGATATAGCTTTGGGCATTGTGTGTGGGGGGGGGGCGGTGAGGGGTATACAAAAGGTATAGCTCAGACCTGGCTGAAGTAGTGCTTGAAGCACCTCTGCCATAATTCCAACCTGCTGGGAGTAACAGACGGGTAGAATAAGCACAACTCGGACAATGCAAAGAAATCTTTAGATTCAGTACAATACAAGACACCCTGCAGCCCCACAATGGATTTGAGAAGAGGGACTAGCGAACAGACGTAACAGAAATTAATGAAAATATACCGCACTGACTTTCAAATACTTTCCATTGAAAAGTTATGAAACACCAAGTGTCAAATAGGGCAGGACCAGAGTAGCGGTGACCTCTATAGGTGGAAAACGTTAGATAGGTTGCACTACTGGCCCCATCCCGATCATGATGCATCTCTAGTTCCTCAGGTGTCAAAATTAGTTTTCTGCCCCACATAACTTAGTGTGTACTATGTGCTGCTATGTAGTCGGCTCCATACATAACGGACTCGTCAAGGAGACTGAAACATACACACACGCAACAGTTTTTTTGCACTCGGTATACTTAAATCTCGCGTGGAAGTAGAGAGGGACTGAGCGTGAAGCAGGAATAAGATATTGAAGGTGTACAGCTACAGTATCCGTGAGGGACGGAGTTGATCAAGTAGTCAAGGATGGTGAAAGAAATGAAAGAATTCAAGTAAATTAAGAAGAACCGGTGGACAGTTAGCGGGTTAAACGGCACAGACAGGGAACTGAATTGGTGCAGGTTAAACTGCGTACTCATCAAACTCTCTTTTCGGTAAAAATCCCTCTTTGTGAACCCCCACCATTAAAAATCTATTTAAAAACATCTATAGGAACATAATAACGTAAAACAAAGTATATATATATTTATATATATTGAGGAATCCATAGACGGAGGCATTGAAGACGCGTCATAGTTTTGGCTGCATCGTCACTGTCCCTGCCCATGTGCCCCTCTTATCTCTATGTCTTTATTTAATATGTACTCCGCAGGACGCGGCCCTTTCCCAAATACCAGGAAAGCAGTAGTGCAACAAATTTAGCAGGATTTTTTTTCAAAAAGGAAGTGAGTCAAGCAGCTGCAACATGAGCGCCAGCGAACTGGCGCCCAGTGAAAGCGAGAAGCTCACAACTGCAACACTTCAAAAGGATGCAATCCATACCATAGTCTGAAAGTGAAAAGGGCGGTTACGGGCCCACTCTCTAGAAATAAAATATCATAGATTTGAGGAATTTTTTTTTAAAAATCTTTTTCTCCCCCATCTTTCGCTTCGCCATTGCCACTGAAAGTGTGTTTTCAACACTGAGAGGAGAAGAGGTAAACATGTCTCCTCACTTGGTGTTATAGGTTATCTTTTACAGTACAAAAATAAAAAAACTACATTTTTTTTGTGTTACATCATGTGTCACATTGCGTCTTTAGCAACAAACATATGGATTGCACCTTTACACTCATTACAAATAGTGGCTTTTTGGTTCAAACTCTGGGGGAAAAAAAACTGAACTTAAAAAAAGAGACAATGCTGAGCAGGTCGCGCTCTAGCTGTTTGGATGGAAACAACAGGTGTGACCCTTTGACCTTTTCTTTTCCTTGACCTAAGAAGGCTTACCCGCTAGGCTGTGAGTGTGCTAAATAAAAAGGCATTACTGAAAAGTAAGGCGACCAATCTGGATGATTCGAGGCGCCCAGATTGAGCTACATTCCATCTTTTAGAAAAAAGAACAGAAGAAAGAAAATGAAAAAGAAAACGTTTCAGCTCAGATGACGTCCATGTATATATATTTTTTGAGTATTGCGGCTAAAACGAGTTTCTCTTTATAATCCCCCCCTCCCTCCCTCACTATCTCTCTTTTTTGTATATAAATAAATGTCTTTTGTTCTTTTTTTACTTTTTCTTCTTAAATAGGCTCCTAATCTTCGAGGAGGAGCGCTTGATTTTCTCCCCGTTGTCGCTGGAGTCCTGGGAGGATGCGCTCTGAAGCTTTTGCTCCTTCCCCGCGCTCCGGCCCTCCAGGTCCAGGGAGGTGAGAGACGGGTAGCGCCGGACGCTGCCACTGGGCAGCATGCTCGCCGGCAGCTGGCCAAAGCTGTACGACTTCTCCAGGATGCCATTGTACATGCCCTTGCCCACCGGGACCGGGCGCCCTGGCGGGAAGGGCACACTGTGCGTCGACTCTGGGATGATTCGAGTGAGGTCAGGTGAGCCCTTGTTCCCCGACGGGTGGTGCTCTTGGGCCGGGGATGGGGAGGTGTTGGAGGAGGGCGGCCCACCAGAGCTGGCGGCCGGAGGTGGGGTGGTGTCCCTGAGACTGCCACTGCTGGTGGCGGTAGGGAGGGTGGTGGTGGTCGAGGGGGAGGGGAGCCCGCCAGCAGGAGGCTCCTGACATTGGCTGAGCAGCAGTAATTCCTCGCGGGAAATCTTGCGATAGGGGGCCTCCACTCCCGGCGTGCCGGTGCCATGCAGCTGTTTACGCCCCATGGAGGAGTTGAGAGAGTCTGTGTCGGAGCAGGACTCTTGCAGGGCCTCCCTGAGAGAGAAAGAGCAAGATTTTAAGTACCATGAAAAGTGAGTATTCTTTGGGAAAGGGCATGCATGGCACTACAGCATTCCATATAATGCCAATCAAAACAAATAAAACCTAATAAGCACATGTATTTTTACTTTACTTTTTTACCATCAAATACAGAGCAATTTTATGTCAAGAATCTGTTGGTTCACTGTGCCATTTAGCAATTTATTCTATTTCATCTATGTTCAAATCTATGCTTAGGCAATATTGTATTATTGTATGACTCATTTTAACCCAACCACTGAGGATGCACAAGCCAGTGCATTCTTAGCGCTGGTCCCAAGCCTGGATAAATGGGGAGGGTTGTGTCAAGAAGGGCACCCGGCATAAACCAAATCAAATATGCGGATCATAAATCAGATTTCCATACCAGATCAGTAGAGGCCTGGATTACCAACTACCGCAACCAGTACTGTTGGAACCTATGCTACTGCCGGGCAAAGGAGAGGGGGAAGGCATGTCCAAAAGCAGTGGGACAGGAGGAAGGGTAGGAGTGTGGAGATGAGAGTTGGAACTTTGAATGTTGGCACTACGATTGGCAAAGGGAGAGAGCTGGCTTATATGATGAAGGTGTGTGTGTGGAAGTGGAGTAAGACCAGGAACATCGGAGGAGGGTTCAAACTCTTCTACCATGGTGTGGATGGGAGGAGAAATGGGGTAATTCTGAAGGAAAAGTATGTCAAGAGTGTGTTGGAGGTGAAGAGTGTTGAGTATGAAGCTGGAAATAATAGGTGTGATGATGAATGTTACCATCGCATATGCTCCGCAAGTTGGGTGTGAGAGAAGAATTCTGGAGTGAGTTGGATGAAGTGGTGGAGCAGACTTCAATGGGCATGTTGGTGAAGGGAACAGGTGTGATGAGAAGGTAATGGGCAGGTATGGTGCCAAGGAGAGGAATGTGGAGGGACAGGTGGTGGTGGATTTTGCAAAAAGGATGGAAATGGCTGTGGTGAATACATATTTCACGAAGAGGGTGGAAAGTGCACACAGATGGATTAAATCTTATGCAGGAGGCGTGATCTGAAAAGGATTGGAGACAGGGGAGAACGTAGCTAAGCAGCATCGGATGGTGGTCTGTAGGATGACTTTGGAGTTCAGGGAGGAGTTAAAACAGGCCGGATGGCTGGGCAACCACTGCAGAAATAGTGAGGGAGACAGCTAGGAAAGTTCTTGGTGAGTTATCTGGACAGAGGAAGGAAGACAAGGAGAATTGGTGGTAGAATGAGGGAGTACAGGAAGTGGGATAGTCAGAGATTAGACAGGAGTACAAGGAGATGCAGTGAAGAGAGAGGTGGTGAAGGCATATGGTGAGTTGCATGAGAGGTTGGACACTAAGGAAGGAGAAAAGGACTTGTACCGATTGGCTAGTCAGAGGGACCGAACTGGGAAGAATGTGCAGCAGGTTAGGGCGATGAAGGATAGAGATGGAAATGTGTTGAGAAGGTGGAAGGAGTAATTTGAGGGGCTCATGAATGTAGAAAATGAGAGAGAGAAAAGGTTGGCTGATCTGGGGATAGTGAATCAGGAAGTGTGGAGGATTAGCAAGGAGGAAATGAGGATGAAGAGTGGAAAGGCAGTTGGTCCAGATGACATACGTACGTATGGAGGTGTTTAGGAGAGATGGCAGTGGAGTTTTTAACTAGATTGTTTAACACAATCTTAGAAAGTGAGAGGATGCCTGAGGACTGGAGAAAAAGTGTACTGGTACCGATTTTCAAGAATAAGGATGATGTGCAGAGCTGTAGTAACTACAGAGGTATAAAGTTGATCAGCCACAACATGGAGATATGGAGGTTGATATAGGACCTGAGTCTTCTTGATGTTTAATGCTAGACTCAGGGCTCTGTATGCCTTGGCAAAGGCTTTCAGAATGTCCTGGAGGTCTTCTGCAGCGTGTGCTGTGATGGGGTTATCCTCTGCATGCTGAAGCTCCATGATGGTGGTGTTGAAGAGCCTGCCATCAGTTCTGTATAGGATTGGGATCCCCGTGGCAGCAATAAAGATGGCAAACAGGGTGGGTGCGATGATGCATCCCCCTGTTTCCACAGTGAAGGGCTCCGACTCAGAGCTGCTGGTACTGAGCACTGTGACTGACATGCCATCATGGAGAAGCCTCAATATTCTTATGTATTTGTCAGGGCAGCCAAATCTTGATAGTATGCTCCACAGAACCTGGCAGTCTACCGAGTCAGAACTATGAAAGTCATGTACAAAGGCTGCCTTTGTTCACAGCATTTTTTCTAGAGTTGGCGTGCTGTAAATATCATGTCTCCTGTACCTCTGGATGGGTGGAAGCCACACTGAGATTCTGGGAATACTTCCTCAGCCAGTGGTAGCAGTCGGTTTGCGAGGACTTTGCCTGTTGTTGACAGGAGTGAGATGTCCACATTCTGCCTGGTCCCCTTTCTTGAATATGGCCACTATTAGAGCATCTCTGAGGGAAGTTATTTTTCCCCCCCGAGACCTTGAGGAAGAGAGCATAGATGTGGTACAGGAGCTCTGGTCCACTTTCCTTTAAGAGCTCAGCTGGGATCCCATCTGAACTGGCAGCCTTGTTATTCTTAAGATTCCCGATGGCATCTTGAACCTCTGTCATGGTGGGAGGTTCCCCAGTGTCTTCTCTGATGGAGCTGAGGAGTTCCTGTTAGTGCTCCTGCCCTTCCTTTGAGCGCAAGAGATTTAAGCCTCGTTTGCATGGCTCTTAATAGCACTGAAAAGGCCTCTGGTGTCACCGTAGGTTACATAATTGTGCCAGCCGGGCCTTCTCAAGATAAGAGTAAAAGGGTTTTTGAAAACCGTGCCCTTCTGGTATACAAAGCAGTAGTGCTGCCCACCCTACTGTATGGGTCAGAAACCTTGACCATACAGTGCATCCGGAAAGTATTCACACCCCTTCACTTTCCCCACGTTTTGTTATGTTACAGCCTTATTCCAAAATGGATTAAATTCCTTTTTTTTCTCATCAATCTACACACAATACCCCATAATGACAAAGTGAAAAAGGTTTTGTAGAAATTTTTGCAAATGCATTAAAAATAAAAAACTGAAATATTGCACGTCCATAAGTATTCACACCCTTTGCTATGACACTCAAAATTGAGCTCAGGTTCATCCTGTTTCCACTGATCATCCTTGAGATGTTTCTACATCTTGATTGGAGTCCACCTGTAGTAAATTCAATTGAGTGGACATGATTTGGAAAGGCACACACCTGTCTATATAAGGTCCCACTGTTGACAGTGCATGTCAGAGCAGAAACCAAGCCATGAAGTCAAAGGAATTGTCTGTGGACCTCCGAGACAGGATTGTATCAAGGCACAGATCTGGGGAAGGGTACAAAACAATCTCTACAGCTTTGAAGGTCCCGAAGAGCACAGTGGTCTCCATCATTCGTAAATGGAAGAAGTTTGGATCCACCAGGACTCTTCCTAGAGCTGGCCGCCCAGCCAAACTGAGCAATCGGGGGAGAAGGTCCATGGTCACTCTGACAGAGCTCACGCGTTCCTCTGTGGAGATGGTAGAACCTTCCAGAAGGACAACCATCTCTGCAGCACTCCACCAATCAGGCCTTTATGGTAGAGTGGCCAGACGGAAGCCTCTGCTCAGTAAAAAGCACCTAAAGGATTCTCAGACCATGAGAAAAAAGATTCTCTGGTCTGATGAAACCAAGATTGAACTCTTTGGCCTGAATGCCAAACGTCACGTCTGGAGGAAACCAGGCACCTCTCATCACCTTGCTAATACCATCCCTACAGTGAAGCATGGTGGTGGCAGCATCATGCTGTAGGGATGTTTTTCAGCGGCAGGAACTGGGAGACTAGTCAGGATCGAGGGAAAGATGAATGGAGCAAAGTACAGAGAGATCCTTGATGTAAACCTGCTCCAGAGCGCTCAGGACCTCAGACTGGGGCGAAGGTTTACCTTTCAACACGACAACGACCCTTAGCACACAGCCAAGACAACGAAGGAGTGGCTTCGGGACAAGTCTGTGAATGTCCTTGAGTGGCCCAGCCAGAGCCCAGACTTGAACATCTCTGGAAAGGCCTGAAAATAGCTGTGCAGCGACGCTCCCCATCTAACCTTACAGAGCTCGAGAGGATCTGCAGAGAAGAATGGGAGAAATACCCCAAATATAGGTGTGCCAAGCTTGTAGCTTCATACCCAAGAAGACTTGAGGCTGTAATCACTGCCAAGGGTGCCTCAACCAAGTACTGAGTAAAGGGTGTGAATACTTATGTACATGCAATATTTCATTTTTTATTTTTAATAAATTTGCAGAAATTTCTACAAAACCTTTTTCGCTTTGTCATTATGGGGTATTGTATGTAGATTGATGAGGAAAAAAAAGGAATTTAAACCATTTTGGAATAAGGCTGTAACATAGCAAAATGTGGGGAAAGTGAAGGGGTGTGAATACTTTCCGGATGCACTGTATATAGTGGGAACTCAAGGAGGCCAAAAGAAGCGATATAAAGATAACATCAAGGCCCACATCAAAAGGTTTGGCATCAACCTTAATACCTCGGAACAAGCAGTAAAAAACAGGGAAGCCTGACTGCCTGTGAGGGTGCTGGTCGCTACAACCATGACCTCCACTGTGCTGCTAAAAACAAGTGCACACTCAGAAAGGCCCAAACCAGTTCTTCACACCCTTGCCTCAAAATATACAGCTCCAGGATTGGCCTCTACGCCCACCTGAAGGACAGTCATACTGTAAGGGTGGGGCAGCAAATATACAACTTGGAAAAGATTGGTAGTCGTGTCGGGTCGGACAAACCACTTCTCCAAAAAAAGCAAACTTGTATACTACTGTCTCTTGTATGTCTGATCAGACTGTTTTCATTGATGTAAAATTAGGGCCAATAAAAGCTATTCTCTTGACATATCCTACTACATCTGTTGATACTGATGAAATCGACATCTTGAATGCAATTATCCTCAAATGTTGTCAAACGACCAGTAAAAAAAAGGAAATTGGCCGCTTTCATTCAGCTGATTGACATAAATATGACCACTTAGTTCATAAAACAATGTCAGTAGTTCAACCTTACTGGGTTTATTTTATTGACCGGCAGAATAGGAAAGCCTCAGGAATAAAGATTCTTTTTTTCTCCCAATTTAGTGGCCAATCGATCCCTATTTTAATTCAAACACCCACCCAGGTACTACGTGCGTTCGCCAACTGCATCTCTCTGGCCGGCAGTCTCGAAGGAGACGCCTCCCCACTTTCGTGACAAGGCGACTCCAGGCCGAACCACTGTTTTTTCCGACACACCCAGAGACGCATTCATGTGACGAACACAAGCCGACTCCGCCCCCCTCCCGAAGACAGCGTTGCCAATATCGCTGCTTCGTCGAGTCCGGCCATAGTCGGATCTGACGAGACCGGGGCGCGAACCCCAGTCCCCAGTGGGCAACTGCATCGACACAAAGCCGATGCTTAGACCGCTACACCACCACGGACTACAGGAATAAAGACTCTTTTAGAAGAGGTTTCAGAGTTATGCTCTAAATTTATATACCATACAAGAAAAGCAGCAGTGTCATGTGACCTAAGTAGCATCTGATGTTTGGTTTTTGCTGTTTGTGTTGTACAAATCCTTTCAACACATAAATCAAATCAATTTTATTTGTATAGCCCAATATGATAAATTACAAATTTGCCTCAGTGGGCTTACATATAGCATCATACCAGTATTTTCAACTCATTAACTACAAATTGTGTATACTTTACTGCCGACCATTTTCCAAAATGTATTTGCAGAGTTTTAGATGCGTTTTATCCTACTTTCAAGCAGCCACTGGTTTCCATTCAGTACAGTACTATGAAAGTCAACTTGCTTGAGATAATCCATCACAGAGAACATAACATAAGTTTTATCTCAAAGCCACGTTATCATTGCAGGCTAACACATTTGAAGACACCCGCACAACAGAATGTACGTCTCTGTCAGGAAAAAAAAAAAGATTGTTTTAAAAAACAAAACTTAAACATCGATGACTTCATGGCGGCTCAGCATACTTTGGAAAATGGTCGAGACAGAATAAGGTAAAGTATACGGGATTTGTAATAACTGATCTAAAATGTATGTATTGACATCCATAACACACACCTGGAAGTTCTCCTAAAAGCTATGCGGCAGAGCTACGTACCCCCTCCTATCTGAGCTGAAGAAGAGTTGGTCCTCGTCTGCCTCGGTGTGGTAGGAGAGGGCCGAGCTGGCCATGGACAGCAGGTCCGGGTCCGGGGACATCAGTGAGGACTGGGGGGAGCTCAGCAGGCTCCGGCGGGAGCGACACAAGCTGCTGTTACGTGTCAACGGGGGGCGAATCAGGGTGGATGCTGGGAAACAGACACAGAAGGGAGGGAGTGGGGTGATAAAATGGCTGCCAGGGAGAGGTTTGCATACAATGACTGGGTTTTTTTTGTTGCCTGCCACAGAAGTTAAGGTTCTGCAATGGATGTTTATTTGTGGGGCAGAAAAAAAACAAGAAGAAATTGGCAAACTATCTGTGTATATTTGTCTCAGTCATCCAGGTAATAAAACGTCAAAACGCACAACTGGACTTTGCAGATTAGAAAACGTTTTTAAATCAACAGTAGTGGCTCCAGATGAGTGTTTTCTCAAACTGCCAATCTGGTGGTTTTTCTGTCATTGGCTCATACCCCCCCCCCCCCCCATTGATTCATACCTGTAATGAAGACTCCAGTGTAGTCAGATACAATTCCCCTTCCCCCCTTTTTTCCTCCCCAACTGTACCCGGCCAATTACCCCATTCTTCCAAGCTGATCCAGGGAGGGCTGCACACTACCACGTGCCTCCTCCGATACATGTGGAGTTGACAGCTGCTGCTTTTCACCTGACAGTGAGGAGTTTCACCAGGGGGACGTAGCGCATGGGAGGATAACACTACCCCCCCCAGTTCCCCCTCCCCCCTGAACAGGTACCCCGACCGACCAGAGGAGGCGCTAGTGCAGCGACCAGGACACATACCCACATCCAGCTTCCCTCCCGCAGACACGGCCAATTGTGTCTGTAGAGACGCCCAACCAAACCAGAGATCCCCGTGTTGAACCCAGGGTTAACCCTAACCCTTACATTAACTGGATTATGGGAGACCATCCTCAAAAGCACCAAAGCACGCTATTTGGCTGGGCTTACAGTAATACGCTACCTGGATGTCCTCGTCAAATACAATTTCAACACCCACACATGTACTGTCATCAGAAACACATTGCTCAATTGAACTACACAGAAATTAATTGAAATCTACACCATGTTTCATGTTGGACCACACAGAGCGGCCTGGACACAACAGCAGGACCACGAGAATTCTCTGTCAATTTCAAATCATAGATAAAAACAAACAACCATGTCCCCCTAATCACAGAAGGTGAATCAGTTCATCTGGACAATAAATGTTATCACTCATCTTAGTGACCTCTTCAGTCTCAACTGACTGCAGGTATCCCCACCCTTATAAACATACAGTGGCATAACGACCGAACCAACGATCTGTTTCATATGCAAATATCCTTGACCATTAACTAGTTACAATGGCCATGTGTACTATTCACAGAGGATTGGGGAGTAACTGGAATTATAGCATTGTAAAATGGTGACAGATGTAGTACTCTTACGTCCCTGTCCGCCCGTTCAGGGATGGTTGTTCCCTCTTCAAATAGATGGCCTCTTTGCCCCCCCTCCGTTCAAACCAGTGTTCCTCCCTATCAAAGATGTGCACATCCTCCTCCTCGAAAGAGTGGCTGTTATGAAATCGCTATGCCACTGTATTGTTTATGAGGGTGGGGGTACCTGCAGTCAGTTGAGACTGAAGAGGTCACTTAGATGAGTGATGAAACGTTTCTCCCACTAAACGTTGTGTCCAGATGAACTGATTCACCTTCTGTGATTTCCTTACCTGGATTATTGAGCATGCACAAAGACATGTTCCCCTAACTTCAACATACAGAGGTACTTGATTCTCACCATAAGGAGATTTGTGAACCTTGACTATTATATATATATATATAACTACTAGATTTTTTTTAAGTAAAGGCATTAACTGATACATACAATACTTTAATAATTATAATGATTTTATCAATTACTGCTTTAATTTGTAATATATTAATATCCTCCAACATTTTTGTTTGATTCCTGCATTTGACATGAAGAGGCTACCCCCCCCCGTTGCATATATTGTGTTGAAAAATCAACAAATAATTGGTCACAAAAAAAATCAAAAACTACTGTTTTTAAAAGTAATACAATGACCTAAACAACTCCAAATCCCCATCCCAACTCACTGAACTGTGGGAGGATGGGGGGCGTGTCTTCGTCCAGGTCATCCACTCCGCCGGCGATGGGGTACGGTGGCATCGACACCCGTGGCATCACCACCCAGCTGTGGTCCGAGTAAAGGCTGGCTGTCAGGCTTGGTAGCCCCGAATTGTGGACCAACGGGAAGCCGCACAGCTTCTCAATCTGCTGCCAGCGGTGGAGCCGCTCCCTCAGACACGCCGTCACCTCCGACAGGGCTTTTCTGAGGAAATATGGTCAAATCTTGACTGTATATCTAGCCATGAAAATAAGGCCTGCTCATACCTGGCATTAAAATGCATTTTTCAGGTTATGGGGTCACAACCGGAAAGCTAAAAATAAGTGAGAAGGTCTCCAGGATGGACTGAGGACCCGATACCATACTCAGAGTCAAGTTAAGTTTATTGGTACAGCCCAAAATCACAAGGTAGTCCCAAAGAGCTTCACAATATACAACACCCTCTAGCCTTGGACCCAAGATCTGAATGAGGAATAACTCCACATGAAAAATCTTACCAGCAAAAAAATCAGAGAAACCTCACAAGTGGTTAGAGATGCATGTGAGCGATTTCATCATCTGCATAAATGGAAACAAGTGTACTTTCACACACCATTGTCATTAGAACAAAAACTGCCAATCAAAACAATTGCGACTATGGATACTGGACGATGGAGCAACAGTGACATCTGGTGTCTATTTTCCCTGGTTTGATGAGTCAGTTCAATAGAAACTCGGTTTCTATTGAAACTGGAGTAAATTCTGAAGAAACATGGTGGAAGTGATGTGTGCGGTTACTGGACAGCCAAATCTAATCATGAGTGGTCACTAGCTTTGCATGTTGGGACACATGTTGATATACCAGATGTGAACTGAATCCGTCTCAGACACAATCTGGATATATTGAGACACATTTCGCCAGGTCTAAATAGAGCCTAGAACCTGTACCTGGTCTGATGTTATATTTACCCAATGACTGTGCACTAATTGCAACTGTCAAATTAAGTTATTGTAATAAATTAATTTGACTTTGATTCTGACAATTTCAACAAACAACAAAACGGAAGCAAGTGGAATGATAAAAGGGAGGAATTTTAACAGCGGGAGAAATAGTTAAATCCAAAACAGCAACGCTTGACTATCCTACTCAATAGTTACTAGAGGAGTTCACTCAGTATTTTTTTGTTCCCCCCCTTTTTCTCCCCAATTGTACATGGCCAATTACCCCACTCTTTTGAGTCATCCCCGTTGCTGCTTCACCCCCTCTGTGATCCGGGGAGGGCTGCAGACTACCACATGCCTCCTCTGATACATGTGGAGTCGCCAGCCGCTTCTTTTCACTTGACAGTGAGGAGTTTCACCAGGGGGACGTAGTACGTGGGAGGATCACGCTGTTCCCCCTCCCCCGAACAGGCACCCCAACTAGCCAGAGGTGGTGCTAGTGCAGCGACCATGACACATACCCACATCCGCCTTCCCACCGACAGACACGACAATTGTATCTGTAGGGACGCCTGACCAAGCTGGAGGTAACACGGGCATTCGAACCAGCGATTCCCGTGTTGGTGGGCAACAGAATAGACCGCCACACCACCCAGAAGCCCTACTCAGTATTATTACGGCAGGGGTTAGGTGCTTTCAGACAGGAACAAGTGATCTCAAACCAACTTTCTCATTTTGCCCTTGTACTTGGGCTCAATAAAAAGCCAATGAAGACTATTTCATGCAGAGTCAAGGTCATGCAGAGCTCCGCCAGGCGTATGTATCTTTCCTTCTCTGGTGTTCAGACTTGCCCACAAACCACCCCTTTTTTCACCTACCCGGAGAAGGGAAATACACGGGACAGAAAAACCAGTGCTTTTCCTGCCATTATAAGGCTTTTGCGCAGCGCTCAATTCGATTGAATGGGAAATATGGAAAATTAATATGCAGCGCTCAAGCTAATAAATCTAGCTAATAAAAACATTTTGCCTGTCAGTCTGAGGATGTGCAGCCTGCTGGGCGAACCCTCGCACAAAGTAACCAAGTCTGACATGAAGTGACAAAGATCAGAATATCATAATTTCAAAGCCCTTATTAAAAGACTTCAAATGTGTTTAATCACCGCGGTTTTCATATCAAATGAAACAAGGTATGGCTGCACTGCTGTTGACTTTCGTTCATAAAACAATGGTAAGAAAACATAGCTCAGCCATGGGAAACGTTTTATCTGAGATGATTTCCAGCTTTGACTGCTTAATCCTACTCTTGAAATTGTA
Organism: Lampris incognitus; assembly: GCF_029633865.1. Taxonomy (NCBI): domain Eukaryota; kingdom Metazoa; phylum Chordata; class Actinopteri; order Lampriformes; family Lampridae; genus Lampris; species Lampris incognitus. Next base: position 26,605,817 of record NC_079230.1, read on the forward strand.
TTTTTATAGCAGAGCTTTAACATTGGAGACTATGGTACTTCAGCATGGCGGTGAGGTGAATAAGGCAAGAACACCATCGGTACTGTAACCTCATAGGGTACCGATGGAAACTATTAAATCTGCTGTGGTGACCCCTGGGAAACGGAATAAGCCGAAAGAAGAAGAATTTGTGGTTCCTCCAGTTTTCCTGTGCTGAGATCAGCAGTTAAGGATTTCCAGACTCCTACTTGAATATATAATGTTTTGGTTTTGACACTATCGCTGCCCGATCTGACTCAACCGTACCTGTGAGTCACGCATGTGCATGGTTGACTCTGAGTGGGCAGTGACAGCAGCATTGGTTGAGCGAGCTAGAGAGTGAATGAAGAGAGGGAGCGGCAATAGCAAGAACAAACATTTGCCGAAAGTTTTTAATCACCACGACCATGAGAGGTTCTTGATCATATAGTTATAACTGTGCACAAACCATTTTAGCTTGATAGGTCCATTAGTTTGCGAGATTAGCTGTGGACAGACACACACACACGGGACCAAACGCATTCAAATGCTACTGCCTGGTCTCCACCAGGAATGGAATAAATTTAACCCCAAAAGGGTTAGGTGTCCTTGAGTGTTTTGAAAGGTGCCCATAAATAATATTTATTATTATTATTATTATTAAAAATAAAAACTCATTTTCAACTCCTCCACTCAACAATATGCTCTCAACTTGTCAAAAAGGTATTATTCCTCATCTCAGAAAACCCCCAATATTGTAAAAGACTTGAGTATACCTCCCTGATCCACCTATGACAGTCTTCAGAATGGCACCATCCATTAAAAGACAGGCTTTTGAGAATCTACCTACCAGGTTCCAAACCAAGAACATGGCTGAACAAAGTTTCTGGGGACTTCTAAGTGTGGTGCATACAACCATTGTGAGAGTATCAGTCAGAGCAGGACATTTAGTGGCTTAAGGACACAGAGAATACAAGACCAATGGCTTCATCAGTGGTAACTCTTGAGTTTGTTGTGTATCACCTACTGTGTCCTTCTAGGTGGACAAGACCAAAAGAAGGTTAAAAGAGCGTTTTGCTGAAAACAAATATGCAATCTGTGTCAATAATGAAGCTGAGCCCCTGGCTAAGCACTATGTAAAGAGGGACACCACAGAAACCCTTTGTCCTTAAAGATTCGGGGCACTGAAATGATCACATCCAGAACTGACTACTGCAACAGCATTCTCTACAGCTCATCATCCAAAGTCCTAAAAAAAACTCCAGTATGTCCAGAACTCTGCTGCTCGCCTGCTCACCCACTCCTGCTCCCGTGACCACATCATCCCACTCCTCCAGAACCTCCACTGGCTCCCTGTTCCACAACGGATCCGATTCAAACTCCTTCTCCTCACTCACAAAGCCCTCCATAACCAGGCCCCCTCCTACCTCACTGACCTGCTCCACTACCTCCTTCCCACAGCCTTCGCCCAAGCACCGGACCTGGGACAACAGAGCCTTCTCCATAGCTGTCCCAACCCTCTGGAATCCCCTCCCCAAACACATCAGAGACTACACCGATCGGTCCACATTCACGTCATTAACCAAAACTCACCTCTTCAGAATTGCTTTTAATGTATGATTAATGATGTGTGTTGTATTTTTTTAGTATGTTACTTTTATGTTTCTTTTAACATATATAAATCATCTTTGAGCACTTAGAAAAGCAAATAAATACAATAAAAATGTATTATTATTATTATAAAGACCCTCATTGTCATTATCTGATATCCACAGACTTAGGTGATGAAACACAGCTAAGCAACACTTCCTGTCAATATTGGGGACAGTGATTTTCATGTGGTCAACATGTGTTTGGGGGCACGCACGCACACAGACACACACACATAGCCTCTGTTTACGTGTGTGTGGTTTCCTCAACATTTTTTATGGTTAAACATAAAATCACACGTCACCATGCCAGGGGACATAAAAGACTGTGAGATGGAAAACAGCGTCAATGTTGCATCACTTTGATACCAAAGCAGCAAAACACACTGCCAGCTAGCGTCCCGTCTTTTGTGGAAGGGCTTGTGTCAACAGTCGCAGATGTGTTATCGTTAAGTGCGTCTCATGCCAAAGTCAAGTGTTATGAAATGGGACTACATGTGCGACGCTTAACCATGTGCACTTTGGATGCAGAAGCTGTATTTACTTTAGTGGTCCTGCGGAGTGCCTGGTGTCATGGCGACATGTGCCTTTAGCACGGCACCAATACATCCAGGGTTTGGTTCCCCACAAGGGCCGTCAATATTGTAGTGTGATGCAGGTAATTAATTTTGAACCGCTTTGTGTCCTCGGAATAGGAAAGCGCTATTGAAACACAGCAGCTCATGCCAGTGTTGTAGTACTCGAGTCCAGGACTCAGACTCGAGTCCGACTCAAGTCATGAGTCCTGATTTTCAGGACTTATGACTCGACTTGAGCACTGGTGACTCAGACTTGGACTCAAGCATTGACTGCATTCGGACTTGGAAGTTGGAGATGAGGACCCGGGCTTGTTAACTGATAAAGTCTGGTTTTTTTTGTTTTTGTTAGTTAGTTTTTTTGTTTGGCTATTGTGTCACAAAGTAAATAAACTCCCTTTGAAGTGGTGACAGCTGTGTCCTTGTTGTTTCATGTAGATCTTTTTTATTTGTATGTCAGCTTTTTTTACGGTGCCAGAGTGGAGCACTGGAGCCCATCTTGGAACTTGACTCAGACTCAAACTTGATGGGTCAGACTCGGATAATGGGGACTTGAGTTGGACTCGACTCGGACTCTTCTTTGGGGACTTGGACTCGAGACTCGACTTGGACTCGAGGTTTAGTGACTCGACTACAACACTGGCTCATGCAGACGATAATAAATACTTAACGTGTTTGTTTTTCCTCTGCCCATAAACAACAGGTCTTAATATATAGATAGAGATACGGCAGATAGATGGTTCTTACTTTGCTTCAAGTATCTTGTGGTCCACCTCATCCAGCGATGAACTGTGAGCGACATGGAGCGTTCCAAACACAGAGCTTCTCTTCTTTTTGATTTTCTCTGCCTGAGAAGCACCAACACGAAAAATTTAAAAAAAGAAGGAAAAACAATTTGAAATGCTTTTCTTGCATCCTCTGAAGTCAATTACAGCGTGCATCATCTCTGCCAGAATGTTCCAAGCTGCTCAGCCATTTACAAGGCAGGGATGTTCTTGAATACACAGTCACGGATACACAGATACACAAATGCACACATGGGCAGACATGCACAAACACATGGACACACAAAACCCACAGAAACAAGTGAGATGAAAATAATGAGTTTAAGGTTTTAAGGCGAGCCTTTGAAAATGGAGTCCACATAGAAATGGACCCCGAAAGAAAATGACAACACATTAATCAATGCGGTGTTGTTCAATAGAGCTCTGTTGAAGATCTGATGTGGATTTGAGCTTTGATAGCTCACAGACTGAAGCGTGAGATGCTCTCATCACAGTCCCCGAGTGAATCGAGTCTGGAAACGACTCCTTTCAGCTGCACATAGACAACAGCAAAGCACCGTAATTAAAGCGTCGTCTGACTGCATTATTAAGAGCAGCTCATTAGAAATGTGGAAGCACTGAACGTCCTCCCATGTGTGTTCATAAGTCAATTAGGCTCGAGCAGAACTGGTTCAGGATCCAGTCTTCAGTAGGCCAGCCTAGAAGTTATCTTCACTTTGTCACTATAGGACACATGAGTGTTGGTTCAGTGAAATAAGTAGACCAGCCTAGAAGTTATCTTCACTTTGTCACTATGGGACACATGAGTGTTGGTTCAGTGAAATAAGGTATTACAGGTAAGGCCCTGTGATGGCCTGGCAGCCTGTCCAGGGTGTCTCCCCGCCTGTCGCCTGCTGGGATAGGCTCCAGCATCCCCAAGACTCTGAGAGCAGGATAAGCGGTTTGGATGATGGATGGTTGGAAATAAGGTATGTCTTCAGCACAAGCTTAAGAGATTTGGACATTTTGTTCTATGAGATAATCTTTCCAAACAGACACTGCATTTGTTATTGAAGTATTAATACTATTAATACTTCAATACTATGAGTAAAAAGTACTAACGCCAGGTTAACCTGTGAGCAACTTGTTTTTCTATATTACATAAAAGTTTCAGAGTTCATAAAATAAAATTTTGGTAAAACCATGGCTTAAAAATGAGCCATGGTTGAGTTATTTCCAAGTATTGGGACTCAAAACTGGAACCCTCTGTTGAACCCTTAAACCAACTGGATTATGGGAGACAATCCTCAAAAGCACCAAAGCACGCTATTTGGCTGGGCTTACAGTAAACTGTTTTGCAAGCAAATACCAAAGTTTTGATGTCAATCTCTTCAACATGTCCCCTCAGAGCATCTGAGAGGACACGCCAGCCTGGCGTCTGTGAGCACTGATCTATAACAAACTCTGGATTGAGAGAGATATACGTTACTAATAATCCCTGTAGGGAAATTCATCCTCTGCATTTAACCCATCCTATAGGAGCAAGGGGCAGCTGCAGCGCCTGGGGACCGACTCCAGTTCTTCTTTCCGTTGCCTTGCTCAGGGGCACAAACAGGAGTATTAACCCTACCCTGCATCTTTTTAATGGTGGGAGGAAACCGGAGCACCCGGAGGAAACCCATGCAGACATGGGGGAACATGCAAACTGCACACAGGAAGAACCTGGGATGGCCTGGGGTTCGAACCCAGGACCTTCTTGCTGTGAGGCAACAGTGCTAACCACTGGGCCACCGTGCCGTCCATTGATGATGACATAAAACATTTGTGAAGCCACACTAGCACCATCTTGGTATTCCCTACATCAGTGTTGTAGTAGCGGACACATCACTGGACGGACATCACCAGCAACTTGTTTCCAACTGGGTAAGCATTAATGTCGGCCATAATATTATTAATGTTATGAATACTCTTACCATGTGCAATTAATAATATTGGGTCTCAAAACATGCAATTAACAAATATTAATGTTAAAAATAACCATAACCTTGTGATAAATTACTATTTCTTCTAACATTGCTATCACCTGTGTAATTTTACTGCATCTTTTTTTAAAGGTATTGCAATCGTGTGCAGCACATCTAGTCATAGTGTCAAGCCGACAGAAACCCCAGAAGCAATTAACTTTTTAAGGTATACCAAGATGGCTGCCGAGGAACGTCCTTTGGCTTTGACCTTAGTGAGCATTCTGTCATTACGTTATCGGTCCGGAGTTCATTACAGACCAGTGAGAGTGTCACAGACAAACGGCTAAAATCTGAAATATTAAGAGTATTGCAGGATTGACCTCGTCCTTGGCAATAGACAGCTGCAGCTCAGCGCTCTGTTTCTTGATGTTGTAGTACTGCACCTCCACCTCATGGGTGAGCTGGAGCCACATCTGGAGCGCCTCCGGCACCGACCACTCCGACTGCATCTCCTTCTCCGCTCGCTTCAAGGCCATGCGTACCTGCACAGAAACACACGCCGGTTAGAGTCAGGGCTGTGCAAAATTCTGACTTTAAAAGGTGGAATCCGAAATGTCACGCACCACCATGGCAATGTGGAGCACCGCAACAAACACCCTTTTTCTAAACCATACAGTAACTTGCTTTTATTATTCTTTATCTCCACTGTTCTTTTACTTAATGCTCTTGCATGGTTGAGCTTTATTTACTTTATGATGGTTTGTTAAGCATATTGTATTTTGTTTTTAGAAAAGCACTATATAAATGAAGTTTATCATCACTATCTCCTTTCTCTGGAAAATGTTCTGCAAATTCCAAACAGTGGAAGATTTTTTCTTTTTCTAAGAGAAACATGAGCCAAGTAACATACAGACAAATAAGACTGACCTCTCCATCGATACGGACTTAAGTGCAGCTGGGTTTTTTATATTAAGGTTGCTGAGCTTGGTCTGAATGGCATTTGATGGACTCTCGCTGGAGCTTCTTAATCTGTTTTACCTCAAACGTACCCCTCTTTCCTCCCACTTCCTACACAAAACACATACTGCACCTTGAACAGACAGCTCACCCCCCTTTTTGAGAAAAAAAAAGACATTTTGGACAGATTTCAAACAATGGGACAAGTGTCTCATTAAAAGGCTCACCAACCCAACGGCTAGAAAAAGGATTTTAACAGCAAACAAGCGTCGCTGTTTATATCTGAGTTAACTGAGGTGACGGCGTGTTGGACCCGGCCCTGGCTGAACACTATTCCACAACTAAACACCTCCAGACCAAGAGGAAAACAGCACATAGGGGGACCTTGTGGGGACGATGCTGGACAGGAACACTTGGTATTAATATGTAAATTCAGTCAAAGTCATATTTAACATCCATCCATCCATCCATCCATCCATATTTAACAACAATGATGAAATCTCTAAATTCTGAGGGTATGTATGGGAGCACACATCTTTTGAGTGCATTCGGGGTTATCATGTCTACCTAAACCCTCATGTCCTGATTTACAAAACAAACAACAACAAAAAAAAGAACCGTTTATATGAATTAACAAGACATTTCTGAAATTTCCACGCAAACAAAATTTAGTCCCAAAATAAACCTAAAGCAAAACAGACTTGAGATGTTGATGTGGCTCAGAGCCGTCATGTCTAACGCACAGGATTCAAGTCCTTGGCAAAATATGCCGTTTTACACATGCTTCAGAACATTACTGGAACATTTAGAGATAAATAAATGATAAAATAAATTATATAATTTTTTTCATTTTATCCCATAATAAGGTAATCGTTTTCTTCTTTTGTCTTTCCCTACTTTTTATCTTACTTTTTATCTGTGCACTTTTGCTTCATGTGAAGCACTTTGCATCAGATGTTAAATGCCTGACATGTGCTATATGAATAAAGTTTGATTGATTATTGACTGAAATTGGACGTGGGACTGAAATCATGACATGAGCGATCATCTGTCTGGAGACAGTCTTTGGGCCCCCTTCTGTTTTGTCATGTTATCCCTGAAGGAAAGTTCCCTCTTGGCTTGGCTGTTTCTCACAGAAATCACAGCGAGCTACAAACCAGCAGGTCTGCCGTCGGGCTCCTGAAGGGGTTTTCCACAGCACAGCCGAACGGATCTGAGCACGGAAAGACCCCTTCCCCATGGCACACGGTTTGGTGTGGAATGGCTACAAACGGTTTTCATTTCCGGATGTTCAACACCGTCTGATAATCGTAATCAACCCAGCCAGATCGTACCGGTGGGAGCGCTCGCACCATCGTCACATCCTGCACGGTTTCTACAGCGTGTACTCAGACCACTGCTGCTTCGCAGACACTGCGTCAGGTAGTTTTGTTTTGGGTTTTTTTTATGATATTGTGGATAGTGATGAATCTACCCACCTGTCTGTTTAGGAGAGACCTATGGGTGGTGGTGGTGGTGGGGGGAACGGGGCGAGGGTAAGAGGTCAGTTGTTGCCGGTCTCTAGAGGGAACTCCTACCTGTACCAGCTCCTCCTCTGCGTATTTCAGCCGGCTGAGTTCACACTCGGCCCCCTGGCGCAGCTCGCGTAGCCGGTGAGCCTCCTTCTTGGCACCGCTTATCTCGTCCCTCATCTTTTCCTCCAGGTTCTGCTTCTCCACCGCCACAGTCCGGTTCTCCTCCTGGGCCTTTTCCAGCCTGATGAGACACAGACAGGGGATGGGGGGGTCAGATGGGAACAGTTAAGAACATATATACTGTATGCCGTTTGATAAAGTGCCGGATGAATAGCTGTAAGGATCCCATAAAGCCAAAAAGGTATTTTCATCTTGTCACGTCTTTTATCTCCACTTAATTTACATTATTACCAACAGGTAACGGGTAGATATTACCAATAGGTAACAGATGTAGGTAGATATTACCAATAGGTAACAGATGTAGGTAGATATTACCGATAGGTAACAGATGTAGGTAGATATTACCGATAGGTAACAGATGTAGGTAGATATTACCGATAGGTAACAGATGTAGGTGGATATTACCGATATGTAACAGATGTAGGTGGATATTACCAATAGGTAACAGATGTAGGTAGATATTACCGATAGGTAACAGATGTAGGTGGATATTACCGATATGTAAGTGGACATTACCGATAGGTAAAGGATGTAGGTAGATATTACCAATACGTAACAGATGTACGTAGATATTATCGATAGGTAACAGACGTAGGTGGATATTACCGATATGTAAGTGGATATTACCGATAGGTAACAGATGTAGGTAGATATTACCATTAGGTAACAGATGTAGGTGGATATTGCCATTAGGTAACGGATGCATCTTAATTCATGCTATTACATCTATTCAACACTACGTCCCAGAGCTGTGGACTCCAGTTTCTGTGACTTTGAGTCTGATTCGAGTCATAAATGTGAGGACTTCAGACTCAATGTGAAAATAATAAATAAGACTTAGACTCGACCTGGACTTGAACAGCTGTGACCCTTGACTTAGTTGAGACCTGTGACTCGAATGACTCATCCTAATCCCAGTTTTGCCCAACAGAAATGAAGTGATAACAGCTGTCATAAAGGATAATCCCTCTGTATGGGATTTTAATGCTTTTGTAATAAAAAAAAAAAAAGGAAAAACACAATGCTGTTGGTTTAGGAAATTAAATATGATTTAAACACATGAAGACTTGTTGAGCACTTGAAAATCTAGGTTAAGGACTTTAGACGTGACTCGATCTGACCAACAGGTAACTTGACTTGAGATTTGCCGTCTTCACTTGGGGCTTGAATTGGACTTCCGTGTCAAGACTTGAGATTTACTTGTCACTTGAAAAACCAATGACTTCGTCCTGCCTTTGCTATCTTCAAGGCTCAGCATTTTTGGTTTTTACCGATTTTCACTGAAAAATACCCAGATTTTTAAAATGATTTTCACCCGGATTTTATGTTTCCACGGATCCAAAAGTTGTTCCTGTTCGTGTGAGGTTATGTAACAGTGTCCTCTTGTGGTGAAATTCGGCATGCTGGATGGCTTTGAAAAATAAAAACCGAAAACACTGAGCCTTGGCTATCTTCTAGAAATTTACAAAAACATTTTTCTTTTCATTTTAGTGTTTATGAGAATAACGTCTCAATCTTCTAGAACGTCATCCTGTATACACTAACAAAAATGTACATGGATGAATTGGTAAGACAATGAGTTACCTTTTGCTACCAAAGCTGAACTGCCAACATCCACATTCTTCTAAAACACCTGGTCGTAATTGGCTGTCAATCAAATCAACCTCCCACCCCTCACAAAACCCCACCGACTGTCCCGTTTCATTTGGCTATAGGGCAAGCTGCAGAGGTTTGTGTTGCTCTAAATGCTGTTCAGAGCTTTAAAAGCCCTTTGAACAAACGATGCTATTGGTACATAAAGGTTACAGCATCAGTGTGCAACTGCAACGATACACACCAACCAACATGTGTGTGTGATTGTGCTGCTTTCATTACCGCAGCCAAGTCTGGGCTGCTTGGCAAAACCTGAATAGACTGGTCGAACAAAAGCCCAGAACTGATTACTTCGTATTTTTCATTTTCCAGTGTTTCATTTAGACGGAGCTATGATCCAGAACAACGCTGTAGTGGGTCGTGGTGAAGGTCTTACCGGCTCTGCAGCTCCATGAGGCTTTGTTCAGCGTTCTGCAGGCTCTCCAGGTCCTTCATCATCTGGGAGATGTGCACTTTGCTGGACTTGTTCTGCACGTAGGCAAACCAGCAACCCCCGACTCCGATGACGATGGAGACCATCAGGACAAAGTCCTTCATCCAGTTGTGCGGCGGACCTGTGGGTGGAAACATGGTAAGGAGAGAACAGAGAAGAGTAGGCTTCAGAAATTAACATCTCACCCCGAAATGTCATTCGGTAGTTTATATGGTTATGCTTGAGTGCTACATTGTTTTATGTTGTCAGGTAAAAAGTTTGTCTTGCTGCTGGATCCTAAAAAGACAACTCGGCTGAAGGGAACTACTGTACTACTACAGGGAAACTCATGATTATCAACATTATCTCTCTCGTGTGTTGCAGGAACGACGCGCCATTAGCAGCTGTAATACTGAGCAGTCTTCTGTGCGTCTCTGAAACGCCGCCGGAATTGTGTCCATTGGTGATGCCACTGGTGGACAGTTGCAAAGTGAAAACTACAAGCCTTACTTCCTGTTTGTTGCTACCTTCAGCGGGCTATATTGAAATAGACCATGTCATACAAGAAAATGCAAATGAGGGGCGTCCGGGTGGCATGGCGGTCTATTCCGTTGCCTACCAACACGGGGATCGCCAGTTCGAATCCCCGTGTTACCTCCGGCTTGGTCAGGTGTCCCTACAGACACAATTGTCCGTGTCTGCAGGTGGGAAGCCTGATGTGGGTATGTGTCCTGGTCGCTGCACTAGCGCCTCCTCTGGTCAGTCGGGGTGCATGTTTGGGGGTGGGGGTGGGGGGGGGGATAGTGTGATCCTCCCGCGTGCTACATCCCCCTGGCGAAACTCCTCACTGTCAGGTGAAAAGAAGTGGCTGACAACTCCACATGTATCGGAGGAGACATGTGGTAGTCTGCAGCCCTCCCTGGATCAGCAGAGGGGGTGGCGCAGCGACCGGGATGGCTCAGAGAGTGGGGTAACTAGCCAAGTACAATTAGAAGAAAAAGCGGGGACAAGCCAAAAAAAACAAAAAAGCTGGTATAGCGAATGCCACCGAATCGCCGTATAAGGACGGTGACACACATTGTCTGACAGCGACCTCACCATTTCGGCGATGTTTAAGACATGCACGGGAGACTGCTCAGAATTATGGCTGCTTTAGAAAGATTACATGAAAACCGTGAAGTTTCCATTTAGGTGTAGCGGTATCTACCTTAGTAAAAGTAAAAATCTTTACTTTTATCAAAGTTTATGGTAAATACTCACGCAGAGGAGGGCCAAAGAGCACTGCGTCCAGCGCCTTCAGGTTGAGTTTCTGCTTATGTCGCTGGTCTACTATCTTCAGCTGCACTGACATAAACGACGGTTCATTGGCCGCTATTCTGAAATAGTGACAGAGAAAATTCAACAGTTCAGTTCAGCTGCTGTGTAAGGCAGACCTCAAGCGCCACCCAAGTGCTGTGGTTCAGCATTCAACGCTGGTTTTGTGTGTTAGTGTAACTGATGATGTTTGCGAGTATGGGCGTGTGTGTGTGTGTGTGTGTGTGTGTGTGTGTGTGTGTGTGTGATGATTCAACAAAAAGGCAACTCATGGTTCAGTTACCAAACCCTTCACAAACCTTATTATTTGAAATGTGTTTCTGTGAGTTCTTTTTTTCCCCAGGTTTAAGGGGAAAAACAAAAGATGGTTATAGAATTAGGGTATAGGGTTAGGGTGTAGGATTAGGGTACAGGTTTATGGTATAGGGTTAGGGTATAGGATTAGGGTGTAGGGTTAAGGTTTAGAATTAGGATATAGGATTAGGGAATAGGGTTAGCGTATAGGATTAGGGTGTAGGGTTAGGGTATAGGATTAGGGAATAGGGTTAGGGTAGTGGATTAGGGTATAGGGTTAGGGTGTAGGATTGGGGTATAGGGTATATGATTAGGGTGTAGGATTAGGATTAGGTTTCTATAAAGGGTAATACTTATGATATGGATTAAAGCTATGACTAAAGGTTAGGGAGTGAACTGAAATTGTTGGGATTGTGTGTGTGTCAGTCAATATTGTCATGAATATGCGTCTGTATTCGTACACACGTATAGAAAACATACATCCCGTCTATCTGTGGTCAAAGTCGCACAACATCACAAGACATTTTGTGCCATAGATTGGCAGGATCCCACTGTATGGACAGATTCCCATGGGCAAAGCAGCCCTCTGTGGCCACCGAGGATGAGGAACATTTATTACACGGTACAAAGTTCCCACCGGGCATGTGTGGTATCCCTAACTTCACCCCTGTGACCTCGCTGTCCACTCCATGTTTTCTCCTTGTCCCCGGGGGGTCTGCATGCCACCTCCATCTTACAACGATGAGACAACATGGCAGCCTGCAGAAACCCTACCTGCACGTCGTGACATCACTTCATGAATCAGCGCCCGTGGGCAGGGAGTGTGTAATGTGATACCCCTGACTAACACTCCCCTGAACACACACACACACACACACACACACACACACACACACACACACACACACACACACACACACAGCAACTCATGCCACACAAACTCTTAGCAGTGAGTCACATTCCTAAAATGTCACACCGGTCATCTCTGAGCTTCTTCTGCTTGTCGCTCAAATGTCTTTGTCAGTGATTATCTCTTCAGGTTACGGGAAGAGGGGCTTTTTTGGAACGGTATTTTTCCTGACTGAAATACATACAGCGATGGTAACACACCCATCGAGACGCGTCTACCTGCCATTGAGTTACAAGCAAGGTGTTCTGAAGCAACTCCAGGAAGCATGAAACATCAAATCCCAGAAAAGCAGCTTAGCTGCACGTTACGGTTTACCGTGACTTGTGTTTTAGCCGAGGAAGTAAAACATAAGTGCAACTGACTTGGTTAACGTTCACCGAATGAGACCTGCCACCACCGTTTATATGTGGATTATAAGGTTGAAGACACGGAGGTATTAAGGTTCAACTTCATGACGCACGAAGAGCAACACAGCTGAAAATTAAACTCTTGTTTCTGAGACTTGTAGTAGCATCGAATTTGTGTGTGTGTTGGTTTCCCCATACTGGCTGCAATTATTTTTCCCCTAATCCTGTGTTACATTTTACGGCCAGCAGTGGGCAGCATTTAACAGACTAATGAAATCAAACGGTGCCTCTGGGTGTCGTCTGAGGAACATTATCACTTCATCTTTCATAAAACCGCTTCATGAAAGCCACATGAGGGATGGTAAGACAAACAGCACCGCCACAAGCCCAGCACTTCTCTGGGAGGAACCAGTTACAGAATCATTTCCTAGAAAAGCGTTACAAACTGGTTGTCGTCACACTGTAGTGTCTTGTAGTGTCTCGTCTCTGTGTGCGCAGTGAGATGGGTGATGAGGGGTGAACAGTGCTGACCGTGGTAAAGTGTTCCCCGTGACCCGGAAGTCCCGGAAGTTTCTCTCATACTGAGGCAGCTCCACCGAATCCTTCAGCCACTGCACCGCGTCCTCCATGGTCCAGTTGTGGACTGAGAAGAATGGAGAGAGAAACAGAGACAGACACAGAGAGAGAGAGAGAGAGAGAGAGAGACACAGACAGACAGACAGACAGACAGACAGACAGACAGACAGAGAGCAAAACAGACAGACACAGAGAGACACACACACATAGAGAAAAAGAGAGACAGACAGACAGACAGACACGCACGCACGCACGCACACACACACAGAAAGAAAGACAGACAGACACAGAGAGAGAGACACAGAAAGACAGACACAGAGACGGACAGACAGACACAGAGAGAGACAGACAGACAAAGAGACAAATAAGACAGACAGAGAGAGACAGACAGACAGGCAGAGACCGATAAGACAGACAGGCAGACAGAGAAAGATGGAGACAGACAGATAGAGAGACAGACAGACAGAGAGACAGACAGACAGACAGACAGACAGAGAACGTTTAATTAAATCCGAACAGAATCCAACTTAGCAAGTGAAAACGAAAAAAGAAAAACATCTCACTTATCCCATGAGAGAGAAAGAGGAACAGAAATACACACACACACACACACACACACACACACACACACGTACTGGGGAGGGGGGTTATTACATAACATGGCAGGCATTTAGCTGACGTCCCTATGTGGAGCCGTGTAGCAGTGTAACAGTAGAGCGCACCTTCATTCTGACGACTCGTTTGGTTCAACCAGTAAAACCAGTGAGTGTGTGAGGTGCCACAACACCCGCACCAGTACAGTACACATGAAAACACCAGTATGACCGGAGAATGTTCCAGTAACACCGCCGATGGTGTACTGGTCATTAAGCTATGAGTTAAAAATTACCTCAAGACAAACTCCCTCCATCATACCAGACAGCAGTTTGTGTTCAACTGTCCCTGAAGAAGACAGCCGTGTTGAACGGACATCGGTTCGATGCCATGTGCTACGATGACGTAGCCTGAAGATTTACGTCCGCCTCAGAAATGAGCAAAACACATCGTTTCTAGTCCCTCATTTGCAGTGTCAGATCCCCCAACACTGACACACAAACTTTCTTTTTCAGTTTCAGTGAAAAGAAAAACCCACGTGGTAAACAGATTTACCCAATGCTTTTGTTCAGAGCACAGTACAATCACACAGACACACACACACACGGCAGTGTCAGCCACACAGGGTAACAACCGGCTCATTGGGTTAGGGGGTTCAGTGTCTTGCTCAGGGACACCTCGACATTTTTGCAGGGAGGAGCCGAGGATCGAACCGGCAACCCTCAGGTTACCAGACGACCTGCCGTTGAAAGCCAAATGACAGGTTTTCAGAAGAATAATCTGTAACTCTGATGGTTTATTATTCATGACATGTGACTTGGTCTCACAGTAGGTCCATGCAGGAGACATGGCGGCCCGTCCACGTGTCCTAAGTGTCTGGTGTTCTGGTGCTGACCGGGCCGTGGTGGACATGGTGGATGTCTCATAGCAGAGCAGCGACAACAAATGGCGTCACCGGTCCAGTTCCCCGTGAAGACCGACTTACAGTCCCGGACAGTTAGAAGGTGTTGAGAAGCGCTGCAACGGGGCGAGGCTGCTCGTCTTGTCACATGTGCGCTTCCCAAACCCCGTTACACAAGTGGACGAGACTAACTGCAAGAGGAGGTTAACCAAACACTGCAGCACTGAACGGTAGCCTGCGTGTGGCGCCTAAAACGGGGTAAAAACGGCGAGCCGGGCAGAAATGTCGACGAGATCTCCCTGCCGGCCGACAGCATAACCAACTGCACCCCCCCCCCCCCGTTTTCTCCCCAGTTGCATCCGGCCAATTACCCCACCCTACTGAGCCGTCCCGGTTGCTGCTCCACCCCCTCCGCCGACCCGGGGAGGGCTGCAGACTCTCACACACCTCCTCCGATATATGTGGAGTCGCCAGCCACTTCTTTTCACCTGACAGTGAGGCATTTCACCAGGGGGGCCATAGCGCGTGGGAGGATCACACTATCCCCCCCCCCCCCCGGCTAGGCACCCCGACCGACCAGAGGAGGCGCTAGTGCAGCGACCAGGACACATACCCACATCCGGCTTCCCACCTGCAGACACGGCCAATTGTGTCTGTAGGGACGCCCGACCAAGCCAGAGGCCACACAGGGATTCGAACTGGTGCCCCATGTTGGTAGGCAACGGAATAGACCGCCACGCCAACCGGACACCCCTCGAACAGAACATTTCTATAGGAAATACTCTTTTTCTTTGTTTGGTGGAGTGAACATGTGGGAGGTGGCTGGGAGTAGACCCCCCCCCCCCGCGTACCTTCGGAGGTCTTCCAGCCTCGCCACAGCTCCTCCACGGTGATGTGCTGGTCCTCCCGGTGCAGGTTGCTGTGTTTGTTGGTCTGCTGCTGCTTCATGTCCTCTATGATGAACTGCGGCGGAAAAAAAAACAGAGGGAGCACGGTAAGGGTGGAGGACTTAGGGAAACCATCTTAAAAAAACACCACCTCGTGTTACGGTCCTGGAACGAACCCTTTAGAAATATGCAGTTTAGCACCCTGGAGAGGTTGTGTGTGTGTGTGTGTGTGTGTGTGTGTGTGTGTGTGTGTGTGTGTGTGTGTGTGTGTGTGTGTGTGTGTGTGTGTGTGCGTGTGTGTGCGTGTGTGTGTGTGTGAGTCAAAAAGGCTGTAGAAAGGCAGCTATTGCCAGCAAGTAGCTTTGGATCACACACATGCCTGTTCTCTTCCCTCTTCTTTTGTCCTTTTAGGGAATTTGGAAAGAGAAAAACAGAGAGAGAGAGAGAGAGAGAGAGAGAGAGAGACCCAAAGAGGAGCTACCACTACTACCTCTATGTGTGTGTGTGTGTGTGTGTGTGTTTGTGTGTGTGTTATACGCCCTGGCCCTCAGCCTCCGGATGTCCTCCTTCGGCACCGCGACACTAAATCTCCCCACAGGAGGAACACACAAAGCCATTTCCACAACAGATTATCAACCGGAGCCCCAAGCAGCGGGTACGCCACCTGCGCCGCCACGGAAACGGTCGATGGCCGACAACCAGGCTCTCCACAGCAGCGCTACTCCTGCAACAGTGCACGGGTGTGTGTGTGTGTGTGTGTGTGTGTGGCCTTGGCACCAACAGTTACCATCGTAAAACCTGCCCAAACGCCACGGCCTACCTGCCCTGGGTGAATAATTACTACACAGTGTTGTACGCCATTCTGATGGCGAGCTGTGACGGCGTATTCTTACTATAAATCAGACCACTGCGCCGCTCGCTCTGAGTAATTTTGTTGGTCTGTTGCGCCAGCTGTGTAACAGCATAACCACAAACACACACAGGCAGTTCTGCTCTTGTGAGCACCGACAGAGAAACTGGATGGCGTCTCAACTCGCTGACAGTACTTGTGTGCAGAAGCAGACTCGTAGACAAAGTCCTTCTCGGGGCAACCGACACGGTGGCTACTGCCCCCCGCCTCGAAGCAGGTGCTGAATTCGGCTTTGCATGTGGTCAGTAAGGGCTCTGCAAAGCTTGTGCCAGGCATGCAAAACGGGATAAGTGGTGAGCTGGAGACCAAAAAGACAGCTCTTTGTGCTCGTGCTGTGCGGCCGCCGCTGTGGTTATGCGTTTAGATGGCGAGACATTCGCTGCTGTAGCTGTGGTCGTGCTGGGGGGCTGAGGAAGAGCATGTGGTCGTGCTGGGGGGCTGAGGAAGAGCATGTGGTCGTGTTGGGGGGGCGGAGGAAGAGCGTGCTCAGGACCCGGAACTGAAACTACGCTCGTCTGAGACGGCAGCGTCTGGCGTGATACGGTCATGAACGGCGAGCACTCCTTTAGCCGATTAAAAAAAACATGTCGTGACGGAGAGCCCCACCTCCCCTGCCGGCCCGAGACCTGCAAGAGAGGAAATACTGATTCTACACAACGAAAGGCCCGACAGAGGACATGCGTCCGTGATGCACGTGCGCACCAACACAGACGGACCCGGGCACAGACGTCAGATTACGTATGAGCAGTCAGGCAACACACACGCACACACACACACACACACACACACACACACACACACGAACAAAGGAGTATTTGTTCATGTCAGATTCCAGATGGGTCTAAGGAGTCTTCCCATGAGCCACTGCCTTCTGACAGCCTACTGTGAACTCCCTGTCTGTGTGTGTGTGTGTGTGTGTGTCTGTCTCTCTCTCTCTCTCGCTTTCTCTCTCTGTCTATCTGTCTGTCTGTTTGTGTGTCTCCGTCTGTTTCTCTCTCTGTCTCTCTCTTGTGTCTCAGTCTGTCTGTGTCTCTCTCCGCCTCTCTCGTGTCTGTCTGTCTCTGTGTCTCTATGTATCTGTCTCTCTCTGTGTCTGTGTGTGTGTATCTCTCTCTCTCTTGCATCATCACCACTCATCACCCTAAACCCATGTGATGACTTTGCTTCATACATCCTGAGCATCACTGAGACCTGGACAGAAGGCGGCCGCATGCTGAACCTCTTCAGCAGCCGAAAATACTTCTATATATCTACATCATGGCAACCGAACCATCTGTTACATCTGTGGAATGTCAGCCATGTTTTGTTTTATTGTGGACCAATCAAAACACCTTTATTTTTTTATTATTTTCCCCTTTTTTCTCCCCAATTGTATCCGGCCAATTACCCCACTCTTCCGAGCCATCCTGGTCGCTGCTCCACCCCCTCTGCCGACCCGGGGAGGGCTGCAGACTACCACATGCCTCCTCCCATACATGTGGAGTCGCCAGCCGCTTCTTTTCACCTGACAGTGAGGAGTTTCGCCAGGGGGACATAGCACGTGGGAGGATCACGCTTATTCCCCCCAGTTCCCCCTCCCTACTGAACAGGTGCCTCAACTGACCAGAGGAGGCGCTAGTGCAGCGACCAGGACACATACCCACATCCAGCTTCCCACCCGCAGACACGACCGATTGTGTCTGTAGAGACGCCCAGCCAACCCGGGGGTAACACGGGGATTCGAACTGGTGACCCCCCCTGTTGGTAGGCAACGGAATAGACCACTACGCTGAAACCACCTTTTAATGGATGGTGGTCATTCTGGGAGCTGGAAGTTAAGTGAGAAAGTCAAAAGAGACGGTCCCGTTGTTTCTTTGGTTTGTGTGATGATGTAGTAAAATGTTGTTATTATAAAGACTCGGTGTAGCGTAATGCCACATAAGTACCAGACAGACAGAGGGACCAAACGCTTGCCCAAGAAACTGGTAAAAAGCATTTAAGATAAATTTCAGTGCCGCATGACATACGTGATATTGAGGGTGAGCAACACGAGGAAGATTTGTGGGGGGGGGGGGTCGTAAAAATTGTCTTCAAGTAACTGAACTTATCTTGATGTATCACACGAGACACTTGGGCCGTCTTAAAAATAGAAATAATGACTTGCAAGACGCCACGCGCTTGTACTTTTTTTGAGTCTCCGAAATGGATTCAGTGAGGCCTATTTAACACAGAGACAGATGTGCATGAAATGGAAGTGGCTGCAAAGTTTTCTTTTGCATATTAACACCAGTCTTTTCCGTATTAATACCAGTCTGACACCGACGGGTCTGTTTGTTTGGCGGCTGCAGAGTGCACGCTACACAGCGCCATCCGCAGACTGGGACCTTAATCGAGCTGTGTGACAAACAGGACTTAATGCATTAAGGAGATGGAAGTTTTCTTTGTAGGCTTCCGTGCACAATACAGTGTGCTCACACACACACACACACACACACACACACACACACACACACACACACACACACACACACACACACAGCTCTCTATTCTCTTGCTGTGTCCTGAAAGAGGACAAATGGCCGGCCAACATCCGGCTCTGGTTCCAAGCGGCAGGGGATGAGTAAAATATCTGGACCGCATCTGGGCCACGCTTCTCCATCGCCCCAAAGCTTCATCCGTTTAATGGATGTCGACGCAAACACCTTCCAGAACATTCCCAGACTTCTTCCTATCTATAGGCACAACCTGGACGCTCCGGCAGCCTCCTCTGTTCTCACCAGCCTGAACAGTGGGCACACATACTGCACCGCTTCATCCGTACGGCATGCAAACACAAACACACACACACACACACACGCACACACACACACACACACACACACACACACACACACACACACACACCACGCTGTGACGTGGGTTGGGTCTTTGCGATTTCAGAGTGGTGCAACCTGATCTTGGCAGAGTGTCTCCTTGGCAGACGGGCAGCACGCAGCCTGCCGCGGCCCGAGGACCTGCACCTGCTGTCCCCAGCGACCGTCCACGCCAACCGACACCCGCACATCACTCAAACAACCCCCCCTCCCCAACGACCCCACCCCAACCCCCCCCCCCCATCCTCCACTGGCAGTAACCAGAATCACGGAGTCGAGAGCCGATTACCTTTGACCACATTCCCCTGACTTGATAACGGAGGAACTCTAACACACGGACTGCACTACACATGATTCTGAGAGGAAAAGAACAAAAAGTATACTACATACTGGATTATACAGTGAATAAGAAGGAGCTGAAGGGGAATAAAAACCCGTAATTTTCAGATTCGGTATACTCTTAAACAATTCTGAATCTGAAACAGTGAACGGTAATGTTGACAGCGGAGGACGGCGTCATTTAAAACTAAAGCCTGTGGGGGGGCAGTAAACTTTAGCGTTGCTTTCTGCAGCTCGTCTGTCCAGATCAACTCAAATGCCATCTGATCGGACGCGGCCGCTGAGCTGTAGCGGTGAGATTTACACAGAAACAAACGGGGATTTAGTGACCGCTTCAAAAAGCCTGCGCCCAACCGGCCCCGGGGTCAGCCCGGTTTTATCGAAGACACCCAGCATGTGAGGAAGAGGAAGTGACCCGCTCACGCCATTCACGGCTGAGCGTCTTCAGCACGGCGCGGGAGTCAGTAGTGTCGTACTTCTATATCTACAAATCAAACCCCATCTCAACATAATGACATGGAGGAACACGCTCCTGCGCCCCGAGGAGACACGTGGACATCAACGTTGGCGCCGCGCCGAGAAAACTTAGTAAAATGTGTGCGAATATCCATCCACCTATCCATTATCTAGACCGCTTGTTCTGCTCTCAGGGTCGCGGGGACGCTGGAGCCTATCCCAGCACTCATTGGGCGGCAGGTGGGGAGACCCCCCGGACAGGCCGCCAGTCCATCACACAGGGCCGACACACATATTCACACCTAGGGACAATTTAGCACGGCCACCTGACCTACATGTCTTTGGACTGTGGGAGGAAACCGGAGCCCCCGGAGGAAACCCATGCAGACACGGCGAGAACACGCAAACTCCACACAGAGGACGACCCGGGACGACCTCCCCAAGGTTGCTCGAACCCAGGACCTTCTTGCTAACCACTGGGCCACCGTGCCGCCCATGTGCAAATGAATATTACACATACAGGAGAAGCGTAGTACTCACTATATCTTTATAATACAGCGTATATTTACATAGAAAAACTCCAGAATTTCTGAAATGTTCTGCTATTTAATAAGTTATGGTGCAACATCCTACAGGGGACATCGACACCGCAGCGGTTCAGCGATGTCTTTCATATGGTTTAAATGTCCATTCATCCTGCAGCCGTTTTAATAAGCAAGGCTGGGACGTGACACGCACCACGGGGTCAGCCGGCTTTTGTCTCCCTCATATATTATACAACCACTCATCAAATATCCATCAAATATTAAAGACAACACTTCATGTTTCATGTGTTCAGATACTCCTTTGTTGGCGCGCGTGTGTGTGTGTGTGTGTGTGTGTGTGTGTGGGGTGATGTCGGGTCAGGAACGTTAAGGTAACAAATATCCCTGTACACTGTGATACCCCCCCACACGGAAGCAACTTTGTTTTTTGAAATTTCAGAAGTATTCTGGGAAACCACACTTTTTTTTAGGTAAATGTGAATCTGGACATGTTGCCATGGCATGACAGTAGGCTTTCGTGGTTTGCTTGCCTTTCATAAACAAAGCTGGAATTCCCTTCATCATCTGTTCGTTTCTGCGGTTGTGACAACGGGACAAGATGTTTCCTCCACAACCCTCGACGCTGCATTGTTCTTATCGATGTGCTGCTGCGCTGAACCGTTTCCTCCACGCCAATCACTTGTTTTATCTATTGGTCATACTGCACTACCCACACTGACCACCAGGGCTTTTAAACAAGGTGACCAGTGTTGCTCTTTAAACTCTCCTCCAATACACCTGGAGCTCTCTCTCTCTCCCCCTCTCCCTCCTTCTTTCTTTCCTCTTTCTCTCCCTCCCCCTCTCCCTTTTTCTTTCTCTCTCTCTCCCTCATCTTCTTCCTCCCCTCTCCCTCCCTGTTTCTCTCCCCCTTTCTCTTCCTCTCTCCCTCTGTCTCTCCGCCATCTCTCTATCTGTGTGTGTCTGGTTCCTGAGCAGAAATCTCTTTATAATGATATTATATATTGTCAACATGCAGACAATACCCACACACACCAACACACACACGGGAAGTTTGTTTGTTTGTTTTTTTCTTTTCAAGTCCGATAAAGGTCCAGGTCATAACATTTGTCCCTTACTACATTATAGTGCCCCTGGTGTCACTGTCACTGTAAATCTGAACTGCCCTTAATGTGACAACAACAACAACAACGCATGTCATCTTCACACGCCGCGACGTGCACAACAATCTAACCGGTCATGGAAAATCGGATATTACCGACTGGCTAACAACATTACAAATACGACAACTGGCTTAGTCCTGGCTCAGACCATGGCTATGGCAGTAGCAGTGGGGGTGGGGGTGGGGGTGGGAGGCTGGGGTGTGTGGGCTGGATGGGGGCTAAAGGTTAGAAGTGTAAATTCCGAGTCCAGGTGTGTGTGTGTGTGTGTGTGTGTGTGTGTGTGTGTGTGTGTGTGTGTGTGTGTGTGTGTGGGAGAGAAGGAGAAGGAGGAAGTGCAAACGGGATCATTTTCATATTGTGTCGGTGCTGGACGGTAGGGTGGTGGGTGCTAGGGTTTCAGCCAAAGAGTGAGGGGGTTGAGAGATTGTCCCCCCGGGACAGATGAGGGCTTACAAGGCGGGTTAGGAGGAGCCTGGGCTGGCCTATCCACAAGTGCACAGACATACACACGCACAAATTCCACTCTCAGCACTCTCATTTCCCCTTAATGGGATCAATCCAGTCAAGCCAACACTGCCAGGATATTCACGTTCAAGTCACGACAAGCGACACACTCGGGTATAAAGCGCCTCCAAGTTTGATTTAGTGGAAACATAAAAAGGTTTAAAAAAAGTTAAGAAAAGACAAATTAGATTTTGCATGCACAGGTCATGTAGGGAGTTCAACTTCAACCAGTTTCATTTACAACCACCACCTATATCTAGTAACGCAGAAATATCATGAAACCTTTAAAAAAATAAACAGGTTGTAAGAAAAAATGTGCTACCGCCACCACGTGTGTGAGTACCCCTACATGTGTGAGTACCTATGGTCTTTAGTGTGTATCTGTTGTGTAGGTAAGGTAGGGGTGCACAATTATGGGAAAAATTATGATCCTGATATTTATATTAGGCCACAACTGTTGTGATTGGTCAGGCATAATTGAAGTATTTATTACAGAAAATGTAATTACACAAAGGAGTGTCACCAAATCCCACGGTTACCCATCATGGGAACGGCGTAAATCCTGATATCCAGTCATTCATGAGGAATCGTGCCACCCACAGGTTAGCTTGTTTTGGAAAAAGGCCGCCCTACCGATGAATCTGCCCTTGGGCTTTATAAGGGCAGGGAGATTTATCTATCTCTCTCATAGCACAGGAAACACCAAGCTGTTTTTGGCGAGCGCTCATGGCTGAAGGAGGAGCTTGGAAAGAGGCCTCCGCAGCATGACTGACACGGTGTTCCTCACATTAGCAGCCATTAATAGAGCAGTCAAACGTCAGGTTACGTTTTTTTTTATTTATAAAGCACAGCTGGAAACAACCGACGCCAACCCGCGTGCTGTACGCTAGCCGTAAATAAAAGAGCAGATAAAATTAACAGAGTATAACATGGAGAGTGACAAAGGATGAACAAATGAAGAGTGCATCAGGTCGAGTCCAATCCAACACAGCCAAGACTGAAACCATCTATGCAGACAATACAGTTATATACCAGATGATCCTGGGTGAATGGCAGGGAGGAAGTGATTGTAAGGTGATGCTGTCTAGCATCAGTTCACATGGCCGGAGCTTCATGTGATGGATCCACGGCCTCTGCTTTGACATGGCTGGCTTCAACCTGACTGTCACATTTCTCCATTGTCATCTCTCACTCCACTGACTACCAATAAAATCCTCTTGCTGAACTACAAACCACCGCATCACCTGACCCCATGCTACCCCACTGACCCACTGATCAACCGCCACCCTGGTCTCCTTTCCATACTGAAAACCAGGGCTCTGATCCACTTGGACGAAAGAAAACCAGAATTTAAAAAAAAAACAAAATTGCTGCGAACTAAAACAGAAACAAAAATGTGTTCATCTTTAGTTGTTCCAGAACAGAAACATCGATTGGAAATCTCTGCTACTGGTTAACATCTTTTCATTCCACATAATATTTAAAGCCGCTACAAGGAGTTTTGGATTTTTGTTGGCTTTCCGCAAACCCTTGTGGACAGAAGCGGCAGTGTTTTGTGGACGAATGACTTCATTTTACTTAAGTATTGCCTCTTTTTGCAAAGATCTCCATTCATCCTCTGGTTGCTGGCGCATTTTTGTGAAGAGAAGAGAGATGTACACTTGTAAGACACACAAGGATGAGGCGATGTACCTTTAATCATCGCTGTATCCTGTCTCCATAAATCGCTTCGTCAGATTTCGAAGAGAATCAAACCCTGAGACGAACATATGGAATCAATATTTAGGAAAATTTAATATACTCCCTGGTGGCTTCATTTGATTATGTTGGTTATATTGAGACATCAAAAGGAAATCATGACCGATAAACTGAAAAATGTCTTGTAGCGGCTTTAATTTAACTCCTTTTTCCCATCCCCTGTTGTGATCACAAGCGTTCGTTGGTCTGCTGATTTCACGTGACACCCAAGTGGAAACCACCAAAGTCTGACGCAAAACACACCCCAGTATCACAAAACTTGCCAAACCGTTTCTTTTGGTCCGATCCAAGCACGCTCGGGCTGTTAATGTCCTCACACCAGTTTAATGTTTGTGAGAGGCGACACCTCAACAACACGCTCTATTGCCTGACCTCCGGGTCAGAAATGGGATTTAACAGCTGACACTGTGTCATGGAGGGAGAAACAACATCGAATTGTGCATTGAAACTGACATAATCAAACTGCTCGAGTAAGGCTGTTAGCAAGCAAGTCATGTTACAAGGTTTGCCCAACAGTTAGAGCACCGTGTTAAATGACTCTCAGTTACAAGCATAAAGATGATCTTAAGCAAAGCAAGTTGGCAACATGAACAAGGCACCAGCAAAAAAACTTGACCCTTTACCAAGTGGCCAAATGCTGTTCAACAGTTAGCTAGCTACAAGCACATCTGACACTATTCAGCGTGGGCTACTGTTGAGCAGTTGCAAAGGAGCTTCCCTGTGATGAGGAGGAAGGCTACACAGGATCTCATTCAACAGCGGTGAAAATGGTGGCGTCAGTAACAAGTCTTGGATTAGGAGTAGGGGAAAGACACTTTTCTCACATGATCTCTTTGTATGACGTAGAAGATCAAACGGGAGTAAGCACAGCAAGAGGAAATCTGACACTAGACGACCCAAGATGACCCATAAACTACAGCTTAGGGCTGACTCTCCTCACGCCCTCATGTTTGTATTTCATATCACTCTGTGGATTTATTCATTTATTTAAAAGGATCCCCACTAGCTGATGCACATGGCACCAGCTAGTCTTCATGGGGTCCGAATCCAGTACGTGATATTCATCATATATATTCATCATATTCATCATTTCATTTATCCCTCATTTGGTTTTTACACGTGTCTGCACATTGTTTTCAAAGACAATAAATTGAATTGAATATACAACATCACGTGGTCATTCAAATTTTCTCAAAACATCCATTCCGATGTACACTCATTTCTGATTGCTTACCCAGTGAGTAGAAGGTTGTTTAAGGACGAATTAGTCTCAGAATTAGTCTCATGGATTACCCTCAGGGGCTGTCACCAGGGAACAAGAACAAGACGCTAAACATGACCCACACTGGACCATTAATCAGCTGCTTAAGTAATGCATTCTTAAATGGTATTTGAATAAAGATTGACACATACAAAGGGGGCAGCTATTCCAATGACTGATGGCATGATAAATGACTGTCTTTTTTAAGGCGTAAGATTTTGGGCAAGGTGACATGATTTGGCCATTACCTGCTGTTCTAGTGAAATGACTGTGCAAGTTACTACATCTGATCGTTTGACTGTAAAAACTCGGGTTTAGGGCGGCGCAGCGGTCAGCGCGGCCACCTCACAGCAAGAAGGTCCTGGGTTAGAACCCCGGGGTAGTCCGTTAGTCCGTCCTTCAAGGTCATCCCAGGTCCTCCTCTGTGTGGATTTTACATTTTTCCCTGTGTCTGCGTGGGTTTCCTCCGGGTACTCCGGTTTCCTCCCACAGTCCAAAGACATGTAGATCAGGTGAATCAGCCATACTAAATTGTCCTTAGGTGTCAATGTGTCGGCCCTGTGATGGACTGGTGGCCTGTCCAGGGTGTTTCTCCGCCTGCCACCTAATGACTGCTGGGATAGGCTCCAGCATCCCCGTGACCCTGATGAGGATAATTGGCTTGGATAATGGATGGATGGAACTCGGGTTTAGTGGAATAAATGTTATTGCTGAAGAATGTGACTGTGCTTAAGGCATGTCTTTTCTCTACTGGTAATCATAAAAGTTTACGATGCATGCCGTCTGTGTTTGTTCTCATGGGGAAATTCAAGATCGTCTAGCAATTTGTAGTTTCCTCAGTACACTTTTTGATGCAGATGACCATAAAGTTGAGCAATAGTCCGGGTGGCTTAAAATGAAAGATTTAACTATTTGCCCCAGAGTGTGTGCTGGAACATAAGGGAGGCATTTTCTTGCCATAGAGATGACATTGCCCATTTTCCTAACAGTGGTGTTGATGTGTTCTACCCATGACAATCGACTATTATTACACCCAGTAATTTAACCTAATCCACCTGTTGTCTAGGTTCACCAGATAAGTACAGACTCAGTGAAAGCATAGATGGCAGTTTATGACTAGATCCTAGAATAATCTTTCTTTGGTCTTTGAGATCTTTAGTACCAACTTATTTAGCTTTATCCAATCAAAGACCAAATTTAGCTTGGAAGATTTTTTTTTTCTAGTTCTGCACTAGTATTTGCTGCATAATACAATGTAGAATCATCGGCATACATTTGTATGCTTGCTTTTCGTAAAACGGACGGCAGGTTGTTTGTAAAGATGGCGTACAGGAGTGGTCCAAAAAAAGCTACCCTGCGGCAAGATGCAGTCAAGCCCTTTAGAGTTAGACATGCTGCCACTGTAATGCACTCTTTGTGTTAAGCATGAAAGATGACTTCATAAATGAGATGTCACTTGGTCTAAATCCATAGCATTTTTGTTCACCAATTAAAAGATCATGATCTATAACATCGAATTCTCGAATTCATTGAGATGCAGGGGCTGCATCATATGAGCTACTACTGACGTGCCCGAAACCAAATATGATATTCGACAATGCATGCATAGTGATTTTTTTTTTTTTTACAAATATTTGTTCCTTTTTTATTTTTATTTTTTAAATATTGCTTTTATTCAGAGGGTTTTGTTGCAATCCTGAGGAAAACACGACTTTTATCTTCAGTTGGGAAAAAGCAAGCGGTTTATAGCCTAGACTATGATTGGTACCAATAGTTAATTACCAATTCTTTTACTAAGCTTTACTAGTTGTGGAGGACAGTTTAACATTTGCATCGCCTTTTTTTCTCATTGGGTCCGTTCACCTACACTGCTCTGAAACATAAAGCGGAGTTCAACTTTAGCATGACATTGTTAGCCGTCTGTTAGCATTAGTTATTAAGTTCGGTACAGTATTAAGCCATGCTTGTGTTGCTGAAATTAGTCCTGATTACTTCAAATTGTAGCACCATCTAATAGTTAGCAAGGAAATTCTAGCGTTACATTTTGTGTTATTTTCTTTTGTTGCAGGGGACAAGAGCAAGCATAAAGTAGTTCAGAGCAAAGATGTGTAATTATATTTTGATTTTTAACAACATTCAATTTGACTGTTCAGCATCCTTCAGACGGGGGGGGGGGTGCTGATGGGAGTTCATGAAGTTCATACAAGCATCTAGTTCACAGTGAGGATTGGGAACTAAATATTTTGATTTTTAAACTGGTTATAGAAAATTGACTATTGCTTTGGCATTCTAACAACAGTGTCAATGAAAAATTAAACAAACACAACAAAACTGTCTGCCATGTTTTTAAGTTTGCCCGAGTCCTACCCATTTCCAGTTTAGGCCAAGTCCACTTCTGGTTTAACCCAAATAGAAATATGAATACAAATACTTTTTCTGTCTAACAAATACTACAATCACAAGTAGCGGTGTCTCTGAACTCCGGTGCATGTCATTTAAAATAGGGGTGGACTGTAGCACAAAAACGTTCTTGTGGCACAACGTTCACATCTAATGACATATTGCATCATATTGCATAAGTCAGATTAATGTCAAAGGCAACAGCGTCAGTCATACTGACAATAGTGTGTTATCTATGAAGAAATGTGAGAGTAAGGTTACACACAGGAACACAGCCATGTCAAAACAAAGACTATGGCTCCATCACATGAAGAGCGGGCCATGTGACTCCGATAACAGACAACGCCATGGTACAATCACTACCTGACGAAGTTTATGTATACAACTGTATTGTCAAAACATGTGATGCTATTGTCTGTTCCACAGACTGGGTTAGAAGCTGAAGGGATACGGTGACTTGTTCTCTCAGTTAGGTCTCCCCGTCCCACTGACACTTTCAAAATCAATTAAAAACTCATGTGGACTTGATTGTGTTTGAGTCAGCCCGAGGTGCTCTTTGTTTGTGTAGCTTTGTCCTCTCTATGCTACAGTTGTTCTTTTATTTACTGACAATGTGTACCACTTGAGTCAATGTCGGTTGTTTTCAACAAACATTCAGCGTTCTTCTGAGAGGAAGTGATCTGACCACCCATGCATCCTGTCAGTTTTTTTTTTTACTAACAACGAACTGCATGGATGTCTGAACGTACACGTATTAGGCTCACCTCCACGCTCTCGTTGACCTCGATGCCCCCGTCATTGTCGTCGTCCAGCTGTTTGTGGATTTGCCGGAGGGCCTCCAGGCTGTAGCGATCAGCTTGGCCCATGCATGGCGGCATCACCAACAGGCAGGGGTCTGCAGAGGGCAAAATGTCACAGGTCAGAGAGCAGAGGTCAGGCCAAAATGAGAGGACGGATTGTATGCGTGGCAGTCACATGACCAGCGACTTTGGGTCAAACACAAACAAACAACGCTCTCTAGAGCAACGAGCGCAATTTCCACTGTTACCCTCTATTTCTCCGAGGTGAACTCAGGGACTGGCAAATATTTGGCCGTCAGTTAAAAGCAGACGAGCTTTCATGCGGCGTCAGTCAGTTTACGTTTGGATAGGAAGAAAAACAGACTATATATAGTGCTGTGCATAGGCTATTTCTTCAATGCCCTTTTCCAGTCTCTGGCGAGCAGATATGTCGCTAAGCACACGGCTGTGGTTCAAGATAATTATATTCTGTAATGCAGGGGCGGGCGATATGGCAGGTACCATCCGGTCACTCCTTGCTTTCAGAAGGAGATTAATGATGTAGTGATAAATCATAAAAGCTGTGAAGTCCAGCCGCAATTTGGATTCAACTTTCATAACAGTTTACGTTGACCCCTTTCATCAAACCTCCCTTTGTAGCTTCCCTACCAACCCATTTAAGATCAATAACT
This sequence comes from Lampris incognitus, assembly GCF_029633865.1. Classification (NCBI taxonomy): domain Eukaryota; kingdom Metazoa; phylum Chordata; class Actinopteri; order Lampriformes; family Lampridae; genus Lampris; species Lampris incognitus. The sequence continues at coordinate 26,634,961 of NC_079230.1, forward strand.
TTAAGCCGTAGTGTCATTGCTGGTAGGAAATAATCCAAAAGTCAAACTGATTAACATTTTCTTTTTTTCCCCCTCACTGTTGGACAATTTACATCCTGACAGCAAGGCATGTGAGCTGAGTCTCTCTGGCAGCTCATTAACCACAACACGTTTCATGGTGCCTTAACATTGTGTGTTTTATTGAGCTTTTATCAAAGGTTTTAATGATTTTTTTTTTACTGGAAACCAAGTCTGCAACACCAAATTAAGTTTGGCTGAATGAATAAATGAATGACTGGTGATAGCGCAGCGGTTGGCGGGGGGGGGGGGACCATGGTCCCCATAGATCCCATGCCAGGAACACCTCACTTACTCAGTGTTTCGCCTGGAATCCGTCGCATGCTGTTGTCATTCCTGGAACACATCCACCCCCCCCCACCCCACTCCCCATCTGCACCCACCCACCCACACACACACACTGCTTTTATTCTGGTCTGAACTCCCTCCCCTGGGATATGAGACCAGCTTCAGCCTTCCAACCAATGGACAATTTGAGCTGGCTGTGTGCCAGACACTCAACAGGAGGCATAAGCGCACACACACATGCATGCGCACACGCACACACATAGAACAGTGGTCTATATAAACAAAGCATCCTTAGTATTTCATTTTTAAAAAGACACAGGCAGCAATAGACACAAATACAGCAAAACAACCACTTTAACAACACATACACACATGCACTAATTTATTCACCCATATTTAAATACTCACTCACACACACACACACACAAACTCACTCTGGACAAACCGCTTTACACCCCTATAAATACACGAACACTGCATGCAAACACATGAACACGAAGAAAGCTGACAGCACAGTTGGCCGTGCTAAGCTTCGAAACCGTCGACAGCTTGCGTGGCGGGGCCGTTAACAAGGCCTTGTCCAGGCCCGGCGAGCACTACCGTTCCCAGCCTGGCAACCGCTTTAGACAAAACACACAGGGAACAAAGCCTCACAGAGGCGGGCGCTGAGACGTCGCCGCCCAGAACAATTGGCACATACAGACTCAGACGCACGCCGAGTGGTAGTCGCGGCTGCTCGTGTGCAGCAGGGTTTCTCAGGGCGGCTGACTGGGACAATGAACAATGCAGCCGAAAACATCGACTAAGAGAACGCAAACAAGTGGGTGACTCAGTGACGGTACTGCTGGGAATGTCTAACCTCAGGGGTGATTTCTAACGTTTTTGTGGACACTTTCACTCTTCGTGACCAGCGCCTTCCCTTGAACTGTCTGCAGCAGTAGTTCTCAATCAGGTCCTCAGTTACCACCGGTGCTGCTGGTTTTCTTATTCTGCCCGGTGGTTCATTACATTCATCTAGGGCTGTGCGATATGACGACATATATTGTGTAGGGGTGTAAGAAAATATCAATATCGAGTATCGCCACATTATCTGTATCGATTCTCAAAACCACTATATCGAGTTTGAATTGTTTACATGTAAAGGTTCGTGACAAACATTTTGTGTTGTGTGTATCCCCACGACCGCTAGATAACAGTGTTGTAATCTATCTTCAGCCGTTTGACTTTTCCACTCCAACACAACAACGTAAACTGAGACAGGAAGTAGCATAAGCACAAAGAACACAGGCCTATGAAATCACAATATATCACCTTTCTTACAGTATCGCGATATATTGAATCAGAACCCCTGTATCGTGATACGTATCGTATCGCCAGATTCTCGCCAATACACGGCCCTAATATTGTGTGACGATAGAAAACGTCTTATCGTTTCATATTAAGCTCACGATTATTTCGTTGTGTAGCAAATCACACTCTTTACAGCAACATTTTTTGTCTGGCAGGAAATGTGCATGAAGGCAATACAAACAAACGTGGAAGACAGAGAACGTAACACAGAATAAGGTCATTCCAAACAGAAGGACTCCGACCAGCCAGGACAAAACGAGGAGCTTGTACCTAAAAGAGGGGCTACACTTCTATCGTATGGACGTGGTTTGGGTGCAAAAAGTCTGACACGGACCAGAAAACCGGACTTTGCAAAATATGCCACACGCCGGTCCCCACAACAGACTCCAACACCACTAGCCTCACACATTCATATTTTATATTTTCTCACATGCTTAATTGAAAATTTACACAACGGTTCTAAATAAAAGGAGAAAAATAATCGAGTAAGTACCTTTTATTTGTCGAGTATATAATTCAAAACATAATAAGAAATAGGCCTCTCCATGTGGTCATTCATATAAACTATTTATTCGCTGAATTTACAGAAAATGTGCTATATCGTGATATGTACCGTTATCGTGATATGAATGCCATATCGTGATATGTATTGTTATCGTGATATGAATGACCTATATCGTCATATGAGATTGTGGTCATATCGCAGAGCCCAACATTCATCTGTTGTTCAAGGTCTAAAAATACTGAAGTACAAAGTCGCGTTCTTGTGGAGTACAAATCGGCAGGAGATGTAACGCGTAGAAAACTCAATCTAGAGTTTGAGATGAGAGCTGCTTGCCGAGTTTTGAGGTACTGTGCAATTCCCCAAAACTCATCGGATTACTCCATAGCAGTATCCTACACAAACAATGTAATGTCTATTTACAATAACGTCAACGTCACTCTGGTGGTTCTCCATTCAATGACAACCTTGATTTCCTCATATGTCCCTTGATTTTTTTTTTGGGGGGGGGGGGGTTCCCCACTTTTTCTCCCCAGTTGTACCCGGCTGACTCTTCCGAGCCGTCCCGGTCGCTGCTCCACCCCCTCTGCTGATCCGGGGAGGGCTGCATACTACCACATGCCTCCCCCGATACATGTGGAGTCACCAGCCGTTTCTTTTCACCTGACAGTGAGGAGTTTCACCGGGGGAACGTAGCACGTGGGAGGATCACGCTATTCCCCCCAGTTCCCCCTCCCCCCTGAACAGGTGCCCCGAACGACCAGAAGAGGCGCTAGTGCAGCAACCAGGACACATACCCACATCCAGCTTCCCACCCGCAGACACGGCCAACTGTGTCTGTAGGGACGCCCGACCACACTGGAGGTAACACAGGGATTCGAACCAGATTCCCGTGTTGGTAGGCAACGGAATAGACCGCCAGGCTACCCGGACGCCATGTTCCTTGATTTTAAGTTAAACTTTCTATTTTTGCTTGGATTAGAGCAAATTTTTTTAAAATTGGCATTACTTCTCTTTTTGAAAAGCAAATATTGTAAATCTGCACTGTTGATTTCTCACTACACAACTTCACAGAAGGGAATTCGTTGGGGGAAAAAAAACCCATCAGTTATAGTACGAATATAATCACTTGTGGACATCGCTTTTCTCTTACTTTGCTGTTAAGGTGGAAATGAATGCTGGGATCTTTGTGTATCTCAGGTCTGCTGAGTCACCGACCAACACATCCCTGATTAAAGCGGGCAGATCAAAAACACATCCGGGCACCTTAAAGGGTTCTCGGCTAAATGCGAACTTGTGTTATGGGGTAGTTCTCGAGTTCACGAGGACAAATAGTACAGACTGGCACACTTATCGAGAAAGGCTCCGCGATTAGACGGCTGGAATGCCTGACAACACCAACATCGACACCAACAGCAGTGCTGTGGTTTGGTTTGAAAACCACTGAGCTACAGACACTTCTCCTTTCACCTTCTGCTCCAGTCATGTGCTGTGGAGCGCCATGTGCATGTGAAGGTTTCCTGTCCAACCCAGCAACTAAACCGGCTGAATCCGCCAAAAGGGGGAGTTAAGCAGTGAAATTAGTTGGTGTAATGCTGGGCTGGAATGAAAACCTGCATACACACATATACACAAAGCCCAGCACCGGTCTGCTCTTTCGATCAAACCTCACAAAAAGCGGGAAACGGAAAAGAGAAACGGGCTGCGGTGCGACGCAAATACTTTTGACTTAAAACTGTTATGGCTAAAATTGCAGTTGCAAGAAAATTCAGGAAATGCATTTCGATCAAAACACAAAATAAACAGTTTTGACGTATAATTTGAGATAACTGCCCACGTTACTATCCGTTTCCCAAAATCAAAAACCATATTTCACTGGCAAACCACTTATTTATTGATTGTTGCTCTCCCTGAGGTTTCTTCCTAGTTTTTCTCCCTGTTAAAGTTTTTTTTAGGGAGTTGTTCCTTATCAGAGGTGAGGATCGAAGGACAGGATGTTGTGTTGCCGTAAAGCCCCAAGGCAAAATTATAATTTGTGATATTGAGCAACACAAATAAAATTGCCTTGCCTTGATTTATTTTGATCACTTCTGCCAAACACGAGTTACAGAATACGTAATAGTAAGCGCACAAGCATTCAGAACAGATCCGGCAAACAAATCTGTCCATCTGTGACCATGTACAGTACGTACAGTGTGGCATTTTCCCTGTGTTTCTGATGTCGGATCCGTTCACTGGAGCTGGACCTGGCACGCTGGCTATAGAGTTGCCACTTGGCAACCTACAGGCATATGGAAATATATGACTGGCGCTGAGCCCATGCTAAGTTTGGGTGAGAGGACGCTGGGGAGGATGCCTGGGTCAAATGGTGCAACCAGTGTTGGCAAAAGGCTGTGATTTGACTGGGCCTTACGACAATAAGGGGCCAACGATATTACACAAAATATAATGCTACAACAATGTAATGATATACTTGCGGCTAAACTGACATTTCAACCCATGGAATTTTTTTTTCACGGCTAATAGCATACATGTTATTAATGACGGAGAATATCTAACATTAACCTCAAAATGCAGGTTTTCTGGATAATCTCTTTTCAGCAGTATCCATCTCCCCGCCTCACAAGACATGTGATGCTATGGCTGAAGTCGCATAATGTATTTGCTTAACTCTGCAGGGCATTTTACATGCTTTACCATTTGCATACCCATTTGACTGTTTAGTCCAACAGATGTACACCCTGAGTTCCTCACTAGTGTTTAAGTAACGCACACATACATAGACACACACACACACACACACCTAATGTGAGTCCCAGTTTAACTGTAAAAAGATTTATTTTTCCGTACAGTCGTCTTTGTTTTGTCATGCTCCTGCAGCGAGATCGTCAGAGATGATTTTGGCTTACTTGTGTGATGTTCATTTCATTTTTACTTACTTATTTATTTATTTGATGCTTCTGTCCTAATTCTGTTCTGCACACGTGTTAAAAAACTTCATGCATTTTGCCTCTTTTTTTTTTTCATACTCCTGACCTAATTTTGTTCTGCGTGTGTAAAAAAAAAAAAAAAACTTCATGCACTGATTTATGTTGACAAAGGAAAAGATGAAATAAGAAAAAGGAAAACTGTCATTCGCTGATCTGCTGACAGGGCCATCCGGTGGGAGACTCAAAAACTGAAGAAAGAAAGAAAAAACACATTTCCTCTCCTCCCAGGTGACATATTAATGTGTATGACAGGGACAGTTGTTGGGGGGGAACCATATGACAGGAAGTGGCCCCCACATGACCCTCCGCTCTCCAGGGGATACGCGCAGAATCAAAACAGCCGGCAGAAGCAGTCCTGATAGAGGACAAAATTGGAAAGCACGGAGTTATTTTTAAACCGTCGGGCTCCCAGTTGTCAGGATGTGGCTTAACTTGTAAATGCACAACAATGGCAGAGGTCTCCCTCACTCTTATCCACGAACACACACACACACACACACACACACACACACACACACACACACACACACACACACACACACACGGCATGTGTACAGTAATTCACTCGTACACAGAAACAAGTATAATTCGGGTACAAAGGGTGACAGTTTGGTTGAAAGGGACTCTTAATTCAAAGGCCGGCTGTCAGCTGGTTAGTAAAAAAGTGACTGCCAACACTTCACTATCTAAAATATAATTTGGTGTTTTTGGACTGCACAACATATCCATGTCATTATGAGCGCTTTGTCTTGGTTTCCACTGAGAAATGTGTGAGCTGGCTGACAGCGACGGCAAACAGGAAGGTGTTGCGTGCGCGTATGTGTGTGTGGGGCGCATGTGTGTAGTTGGTATCGGGGACTTCCTGTCCGTTGGCGTCTGCTTGTTTGCTGGTGGCCCTGCGTCCTCATTTGTCTGCACAGCTGAAATTGATGTGGCGAGCCTGGACGTCCTGGTTACAAAGCCGGCCGGGTGACTGGACGTCATAACGGCAGCGGGAGAGACACGTTAATGACTTTTGCGAGAAGAATTAAGCCAACAAATGGCTTTTGTCACCCCCCCCCCCATCATTTCGATTTAGATCATAATTCGTAGCATCATTTGTAGCGCCCTGGTGAGAGAGTCATATATTCTCCATTAATGCACTAATTCCCCAAAAGGTCTTAAAAAAACTGCCCTTTGTATTTTAGCAGAGGCAAGCACACGGTAACAACCACCAGAAGGGAAACGAGAGACGACATCGAGGCTTAAAGAGTATCACACAGTCTGATGACGACGAGCACGGTGGTGCCGTGGTTAGCGCAGTCGCGTCACAGCGAGAAGGTCCTGGGTTTGAGCCCTGGGGTAGTCCAACCTTGGGGGTCATCCCGGGTCATGCTCTGTGTGGAGTTTGCATGTTCTCCCCGTGTGTGCGTGGGTTTCCTCCGGGGGCTCCGGTTTCCTCCCACAGTCCAAAGACATGTAGGTCAGGCGAATCAGCTGTACTAACTTGTCCCTAGGTGTGAATGTGTGTGTGGGCCCTGTGATGAACTGGCGGCCTGTCCAGGGTGTCTCCCTGCCTGCCGCCCAATGAATGCTGGGATACACTCCAGCATCCCCACGACCCTAATTTGGATAAGCGGCTTGGATAATGGATGGATGGATAAATCCTTTCTGGAGCCTTAATGTCTGAACAAGTGATAAAACAACTTTTACCGCTTTTTTTTTTGGAAATGGGTTTTGGTTTGACGTATACATACAAGCGGAGCGACATGGTATTTCAACCCGTGCATTTAACAAGAGAAGGGCGGGGAGGTCCTCCTCTAACATATGGAGCAACAAACAGGCCAGCGGTGCCCGGTGCTCCTACTTGTCGTGTCAACAGACAAAGGCGTCGTCATTGCCCGACCCCACAGATGGAGCGGAGAGAGAGAAAGCGGGAGCAAGGGAACGACAGAGGAGAACGAGAAAACAATGGAGAGAAAAAGGGAAACTAAAGAGTGCCAAACTAAGAAAGATTGACAGAGAGAAATAAAGAGAGACACAGAGAGAGGGAGATACATACACACATACATACATATCCATACTGTGCAGTGGCCAACGGTGTGAGTTCTCCACCTCAGGAAGAGATCCCACCTTGGCTCCCCAGTCGCATAAAAAAAAAATCCCCTGATCTGACTCCCGTCCCCATCTTGGACGAAGAGCCAGATTCAGTGTAAGTGAATACTCACTGTGGAAGGGGGTGGGGTGGTGGGGGCTAGAGACAGTGTGGAATTAAGATGGTAAGGTACGATGGATTGACATGCGACTCTGGGGAGCCAAGAGGGCCACGGTGGCCTCTTTTGACCTGCACACTACACAAGATCTCTCTTACTCGCTCGCTCGCTCTCTCTCTCTCTCTCTCTCTCTCTCTCTCTCTCTCTCTCTCTCTCTCTCTCTCTCTGTCTCTCTCTCTCTCTCTTTCATGCATGCATTAACAGGCACAGCACAAGCACAAGACAAAAGTTAAAATTCATACACTCATCCTGCAAGCAATCACACACACAAAGACTACTGTTGCTTCTCAGCCGCCACACCCTGGATGCGTGCAACACAATGAATGGCCGTGTGAGCGCTGGCCGGTTTCAGAGGCAGGCCTGGATTAAGGCTAAGGGGGGGGGGGGGGTATGGGAAAACGCCACATGCTAAAATGGATGGCTGTGTTACCTCACATACATGCAGAAGAGACTCGTCTCAGGTTTCGGACCTCAGACACTGATCATATGTCATCAGAGAGTCGGAGAAGGGATACTCCTGCACAGCCTGGGTCAAGTGGTAGTTTTCACAGTTTGTTTTAGCCAAATCAGGTGGGGGTCTGCCACAATGGTCAATATAAAAAGCGAGAGGGTTAATACGAAAGCACATGATGTTCAACCTGGTACCCGTCTGTGACCAACTACTCACCAGCATGTACTATTGGATCGGTCCTAATGCATTTAACTCCTAAACAACTCACAGTTTAATCCAACACTGAACTGCATCTACACCTGGATTCATTTATTTTTCTCCTCTGATGACAATGAATAGGACTTTTGAACCCTGTTTGCCAATCATTCTGCTTTTAAGATATATTGGAAAATGTAAGTAGATATGACATATGGTGATGTAATTACATATTTTAATGGTAGTGAATTTTGGAGAATTATTTTGCAAAGAACCATGGTGTGGATGCTGCGTCACAAGGCTACGGGAGATCACTTGATGTGTCATGTACACTCCTCCGGTAGATGTCTGGGGAAAATACTGCTTATGCTAAGCTAACAACTGCTAGCGACTTCTTAATTTAGCTTCAAAACCGACCAAAATCCACCTCAACCAACCTAGAAATGGATAAGAGTGCAATCCTCATGGGCATCCGGCTGGCGTAGTGGTCTATTCCATTGCCTAACAACACAGGGATAGTTGGTTCAAATCCCCGTGTTACCTCGGCTTGGTCGGCGTCCCTACAGACACAATTGGCCATGTCTGCAGGTGGGAAGCCGGATGTGGGTATGTGGTCTGGTCACTGCACTAACGCCTCCTCTGGTCAGTTGGGCCACCTTCTCTGGGGAGAATAGCGTGATCCTCCCATGCGCTACATCCCCCTGGCGAAACTCCTCACTATCAGGTGAAAAGAAGCGGCTGGCGACTCCACATGTATCGGAGGAGGCATGTGGTAGTCTGCAGCCCACCTCGGATCGGCAGAGGGGGTGGAGCAGCGACCGGGGTGGCTCGGAAGAATGGGGTAATTGGCCGGATACAATGGGGGGAAAATTCCATTTAAAAAATCAAAAAAGAAATGAGTGCAATCCTCAAAACAAACAGTGTTGCACATGGTTAAAGGCAATTACTCCACATCTCAATGCATTTTTACACTGGACTGAAACAGGATCCAGAATCCCTTATTTGTACATGAAATTTATGCCACGCTTGAGAGGTCTGTAATTAATATACACCGCTAATATCCAGTAGAGATATAGGTCATTGGGTTTAGTCTGTACACTAAACTATGGAACAGGAGCCGGTAGATTGAGTGCCTGGGTTTAGTCTGCATACTAAACTATGGAACAGGAGCTGGTAGACTTGAGTGCCTTGCTCAAGGACACTTCAACAAAACAGATTCTTGCCCACATTGTGGCTTTAACCCAAGCTTCTCCAATTCTAAATAGACTTTCTATCCAGCAGGGCAGAATTACCAGTAGTAACCTTGTTTGTAGTTAGAGATGTCAGTGTTGTAAAAAAAAAGAAAAAAAAAGAGAAAAGAAAAGCGGATATTAATAACTCCTCGGTTAGGCAGCCTCCTGCTTCTTCCTGTCTCGTCATTTTGGCTCTCTGAACGTCGTCCCACAAAGCGAGGCGCGACCAGCTGCGTGCCGAAACCTTTGGACATACGTTATCACGCCGTGTCAGCAGAGCACCCCCCCCCGGCCCCCCTGGCCCCCCTGCTAACCCCGATTAGTTTTCACACATTAATCATGCCGGCGTTTATTACGCTGCTCATAAGCGAGATGTTTAAGTGCATTTTAATAAATGTACCCCGGTCTGATTTATGTCCAGGGCATGTCATGAGTCGAGAGTGATTGTGCGCTGTGCTCAAAGCACGACCTTAAATTACTTTTTACTAACCAGCGGAGGTCAGCGGCTGCCCCGGCATCTAAGTTATAGCCAGCCTATTTCATCCAATACTATCGCGAAGGGTGAAACTCAACAATTTTTTTCACAAGGCGGTGTGATCAACCGGTTATTTTCTTGCCCGGTGCGGGATTCCATACGAGGTGTACTGCACCACAAGGCGACATCACTAACCGCTCGGTTAAAGGGTCAGACCCGTTAGCCAGGGGCTAACGTGTCTTATTAGTAGTTTACACTACTGATCGCGATTATACTAACGATGAGAAGGAAAAACTCCATAAGCTATGGAAACTAAGAATTGCACCATACCCAAATTAGCTTAAGCAGCCCTTCTCAAAACTGCACCTCAGACGCATTTCTCTATAAAATGTTCAATCAACGTGACGTCAGGTGCCAATTTCATGTCTGGGATGACCCAGGGGAAAACGCCCGTTCTGGTGGCGCCATTTTGAACGGCCAACCCCTAGCTTGCGCGTTAAGCGTTAGCTGTCCATACATCTCCGAGGAATATGCGATTTAAATTACTGCTGCACGATTTGGTGAAAAGGTCATATCGCGATTATTGTGGGCAATATTTTGATTTGCGATAAACAAATTTATACGTATACGTATAACACAAATGTGTCGTGCTGCCGCCACATGTAAGCGACTTTCACTTGGCATGTTTTACTCAGTAGCTCTGCTCAATGTCGCTGAGCTTGAATCCCAAATATCGCCATATAACTGAGTTGTTTTTCTTTGCCACAAACAAAAGAAAAAAATACATAAACACACACGCAGAAAATAATCGGAACATTAAACGGTTCATCGGCGTTAACCTACTTGTTGTCATGGTGTCCATTTCTTTCCTCTCGTTCTGGTCTGCACACGGCACACCGGAGTCATGTGACCGCAGACTGCACGCGCGTCACTGCCTACCAGCGACCGATTGGTCAGCTCTTAATTACGGGCGTAGATATGTAGATATGCAGAATGCGCACAAACAGACGCCACGCACACGCGCACGTTTATTATTTAATTAATTCGCAGCCTTTTGCGGTTACGTAATTGCACATGCTGACGTCGCGATTGCGATTACATTAATCGAGCAGCACTAATTTAAATCTCTAATGGCCGCCAGGTTCGATAGGCTATGGCGTTCGCGTGCCCTGAATTTCACATTTCCACAGGGGGGGGATTCCGGGGTGCCGGCCGGGGTTGTTGGAGGGGAGGCATGTGACGTCGACGTATGCCAGACTTGTACCCCCGTACGGGGCCACCATATGGCAATGTCATAAGTCAAGCTGACGGGTCAGTATTAAAAGCAAGTAAATAAAGCTTCTACAGGGTCTACCATTTCAGCTCATCAGCAGCCATTAATAAGACACAAATATCATTAGCTCGCTGGCACCGAGACTGAGGAAGAGGGGGGGGGGAACAAAGGGACGGAAAGGTAAACGGCCAAAGACGAAGATGCAAGATAAGCAAAAAAGGATGTGTTCCCTGCAAACACTTGACCACCCTTACTTGATTTTGGATCCCCGATCATCCATCCCACTAATTAAACATCTAAAAGAGGTATACGCGGTATGCACCGCCTGGGCTACAATTGGGCTGAATGTGGTTGAAAAGTAAAAGTCCAAGACGTCTAAATCTCTTAGCCAGAGAGCTAAATAGCCACGACTAAAACAAAACTAATTGTAAACTACTAATAAGACACATTAGCCCCTAGCCGACGGATCTGACCCTTTAGTCGAGCGGTTAGTGATGTCGCCTTGTGGTGCGGTACACCTCATATCGAATCCCGCACCGGGCAAGAAAATGACCGGTTACACAATGAAACGTATTCCAGTACAATTATATGTACTTTAAGATGGGCTGTGTATGCTAGACAGTTTAAGTTACATAATTATGTAATAACGAAATAAACAGTCTGGTCTAGAACAGAGTTAGCCCACATTTAGCCGCATGTATTTTGAGCAAGTGGGCGCTAACGCACGTAGCCACGCTTCAACGCCGTCACGCTGAAATCCAGTCTACGTACACTATACATACTGTACATACTACGTATACTGTACATAAATAAGACAGAAATAGAGTGCTATTCAACGTGTGGGAAGTAACAAATGTCAAATTTTCTAAAAGAAACTTTTCGAGTCCTCCCGAGGGAAATAACCCTCCGAGATCACGAACCTCTCCATTTGGCTTCACCCTCAGGAGTCAAACCGCCATCTTGATGTAAAGTATAACTGCAGTTTTTATTTTCCGGGCTTTTTTTTTTAATGTTTGAGCAACAGCCAATATCTCTGGTTTGACATGTGTTTGAGTTTAATTGGCGTTAGCATTAGCTACTATATAGTGTGGGCAGGTGGGCTCTCTCTTTTCCCAGGGTGCCCTGGGGCATGGCAGAGGGACGTGCCAGACGTGTGGCGTTCCAGCAAAATCAACGACGAGCAAACACAAAAGCAGCTGGGGACATGGGGACACGGTGCCAGAAACACTATGCACGCACGCACGCACGCACGCACGCACACACACACACACACACACACACACACACACACACACACACACACACACACACACACACACACACACACACACACACACACACACACACACACACACACACAGATTTCCCAGAGTCAACACTTGTTTAAACTACTCCTACATACATATAAACCGGGTTTCTCAAGTGCCACCAATAGAGTCAGGGTTCCCATTTCTGTTCTGTAAACCACTGACCATCAATGCTTAGCTCAACCCCCCCCCCGAGCCTTCCTCCCCCCCTCGTTATTTATGTAGCACCTTTCACACGAATCACATGCAATTCAAAGTGACTGACAAAGCATAGGACGTTAAAAATGGATGTAGAGACTAATGCACAGCAAGACAACTAAAAAAGCAAAAATAAAGTCAACTGGATAAGACAATAATAAAGACGGGTAGTTAAGATAATAAAAGATAGATAAAATAATACAAGGAACAAAAGTAAGAAATAAAATGATGAAATACTACACATAATAAATATTATAGTAAAAGTAAAATGTTAATAAAATTAAATAAATCATAATAATCAATACACACACAGCTTCACACCTAGGGACAATTTAGTACGGCCGATTCGCCTGACCTACATGTCTTTGGACTGTGGGAGGAAACCGGGGCCCCCGGAGGAAACCCACACAGACACGGGGAGAACATGCAAACTCAGCCCTGTGATGGCCTGGCGGCCTGTCCAGGGTGTCTCCCCACCTGCCACGCAATGACTGCTGGGATAGGCTCCAGCATCCCCGCGGCCCTGAGAGCAGGATAAGAGGTTTGGATAACGGATGGGCGGATGGATGGATGGATGGATGGATAGTAATCAAAACTAAAATGTTGATAAAACAAGGTAGGTTAAAATATATAATGATATAAAAATAAAACAAGTATAAATAATAAAACTAAAATTACAAAACACTACATAAAAGCCAGACTAAACAGATGGGTTTTTAGTTTGCGTTTAAGCATATCGATATTTTCAGCTCCTCAGATGGAAGGCTGCTGCAGCGGCTCGCAGCATCACCACGTTTCCGAGCAGAACCGCCACCGTCACATGACCTGTGTGACGTGTGCGACGGCACAGGGCCTCACGCCTGGCCTGCAACCCTGCAGTCTGTTTTTTAATATATAATTTTTTTATGACTGTTCTTGACCCAATATGCTTCTAAAATGAATTCCCTGTGTATCAATTCCATTATGCATAGTCAAGGTCACGTGAAAAAAATACAACAAATTATTCAGGTTTTTTTTAATTTTCGATATCGCGTCATTACGTAGTGTGTGCTCCATCTCACTGCTCACTGCCAAGAAGGAGAAGGAGAAGCAATGTCGGCTGCACAAGAGTGCCACCGATTTCCTAAACACGAGTCAGCTGCTGTCCTGGGTTCGAGCCCCGGGGTAGTCCAACCTTGGTGGGTCATCCCGGGTCGTCCTGTGTGTGGAGTTTGCATGTTCTCCCCGTGTCTGCGTGGGTTTCCTCCGGGGGCTCCGGTTTCCTCCCACAGTCCAAAGACATGTAAATCAGGTGAATTGGCCATACTAAATTGTCCCTAGGTAAGAATGTGTGTGTTTCTATGTGTGTGTGTGTGTGTGTGTGTGTGTGTGTGTGTGTGTGTGTGTGTGTGTGTGTGAGCCCTGTGATGGTCTGGCAGCCTGCCCAGGGTGTCTCCCCACCTGCCACCCAAGGACTGCTGGAATAGGCTCCAGCATCCCTGTGACCCTGAGAGCAGATAGCAGTTCAGATAATGGATGGAGAATTTCATGTCATTACGAGGATCACTGGATAAATCTGTCCACACTTCCAGAGGTGTGGTGGCTGAGGTGTCCAAAGCTAGTTAGCTAGGTGCATGTGACTACAAGTGATGACCGTTCTGAAAAATGACCTAAATTCTGAATGAAGTGTAGGCTATAGACTTGAAATATTAGAATGTAACATACTGTCATACTTCAACATGCCAAAATAAAGTGACAGCTGAGCTGACTTGATGATGTAAAGCCAATAGTTGAGATTTTTTTTCCTTTGAAAGACAATAATAGCAAAAAGTCATAGATGAGACTATGTGCATAATGCTTTATTATTCCACTTGTTGAAAATGTATTGCACCGAGATGACGTGTGCGGTAGAACAAGAATAGCTGACCGTGATTCATGCGCATGCATGTCAGTGAGCACAGGGCCTCGCACCCCCACCACCACGGCCCTGCTAACAGGTAACCAGTGTAAAGACTTACGATGGGTGTAACGTTCGCTCCGTTTTTGGTCTTAGTCAACATTCGTTGGAATTAATCGGGGCTGATTTACTGTATTCGTCAGTAGACCAGAAAGCAGAGCATTATAACAGTCTCGCCTGCTAGCTATAAAAGCAGTTTCTGTGTGTTGCTCAGAGAGAGAAACGGCCTCACTTTAGAGATGTTCTTCAAATGATAAAATGCTGCATTTGCGACATCCTGCACATGAGCCTTGAAATTAAATTCCAAATCAAAAATCAAATCAATCAATCAATCAAGTTGCATTTTATATGGCGCTTTTCTAGATGCAACAGCCACTCAAGGCACTTTACAAACTGAGGTCTATCTGGCACTGGAATGAGACTGGAAGGCCATGACAGAGGCAGTGCAGTACAGCCACTCCTAGATCTCTTGCTCCTTGGTTTAGGTCGAGTCCTCGTGCATTTTTTTTTTATTTTGATATACTTTATTAATCCCTCTTGGGGAAATTCAACTCTGCATTTAACCCATCCTAGCTGTGTAGCTAGCAGCAGTGGGCAGCCGCCGTGCAGCACCCGGTGACCAACTCCAGTTCTTCTTGCCAGGCCTCGGTCAGGGGCACAGACGGGAGTACTAACCCTAACATGCACGTCCTTCTGATGGTGGGGGAAACCGGAGAAAACCCACCACAGACACGGGGAGAACATGCAAACTCCACACAGAGGACAACCTGGGATGACCCCCCCAAGGTTGGACAACCCCCAGGGTTCGAACCCAGGAGCTTCTTGCTGAGAGGCGACAGTGCCAACCACCAGGCCACCGTGCCGCCCAGTTACACATGCATACAGCTCTATGCAATATGGGGCCTTTATCAGGCTCCTGAACTAATCCCCAAAAATAAAAAGTATTGAGTGTCTCTCACGTCTCAACCAAACCTGATCCAATCTGAACTGCATCTCCGTTGGGCCGATTTCCCCCGCAAGCATTTCAGCGATGCTTTGGGAATGATTTTGAATGCACCGCGCAATGGCTAATGTAAGGAGAAGACGTTGAGCTCATGCCAGGTTAGCCGAGTACGAAAATACAACCATCGACGAAGGTTCCTTCTGCGCCCATCTACGGTTCGAACGTGGAATTTCCACCGCTGACAGTCGTGCGTTGCATCAAAGGAGGACTCCAAAACCAGTCCGGGCAGAAAACGGAGAGTCAAACAAAACCCGCCGTCGTCTCTGATGTAATAAATATATAACGGGCTCTTCAATGGTGACCTGTTGAACCCCATCGTTTCCAGCCGGGCGAGGACATACCTTCCCCATCTTAACCACCTTAACGAGCACCAGTAATCCTCTGCTTAGGCCACAGCTCAGGCAGAGGGCAAACAGGGGGAGCGAAAAGTAGAGCAAAAAGTGTGGAGGCCCACCAAAGTCAGATCCAAAAACTTCCAGAAAAGGAGACAGTCCTTGCACCCGGGCGTCCCTGGAATGCTTCAATAAAAGCTGGAGCACAAGATGTGTGATGTGTACGGCTGCCCAATGGAAGAAGAGGGGAGGTGTGCGTGTGTGTGTGTGTGTGTGTGTGTGTGTGTGTGTGTGTGTGTGTGTGTGTCATAAGACAAGAAGCTGTGGGCTCATTTAATTAGCTCCCTCACTCTCTTATATGCTCCGATGGATATAAGGTTAAAAAAGCAGCAGAAATAGTCAGAAAGATAATATGCAGAGAAGAGGGGAAAGACATGCACACTATTATGACAGAACAGCGAGGCTCCACAGAGTTTTCATAATACAGATCACACAAAAACACAACCGTGTATTAGCTCGTGAACTATACTCGTGAACTCTGCTGGTCTCAGAAATAAAGCCAGGGAACATTTTGATGCAAGCCGACACAAGACGAGGTATCTTTTATCCTCCTGTCCGTCCTGCAAAGCACTGTACGGAGGACAGGCAACAGATACCCCTGAAATATGCGGGATTAAAATGTGTCCTTGTGTGTGCTACGGCCTCCGGGAGGAGCATGAAAGGTTAGGACTTGCAAATGGACTCCTGACCCTCTAATCTCTGACCTTGTCAAAAACTGGTGCAAACGAAGGCTTTGTGCATCATCCCAGCATGTTAAGCCCTGCCGGGTTTAACAGGGCACCTGCAGATCTAACCATATGCAGTACACAAGACAAGAAACTACTATGATCTCCTTTCGTTGCATTACGAAAAGTCCAAATGAACGCGTAACCACAGCTTCATATGGCCCAAGATGGTGCAGAATATCACACGACATCAAAATGGCAGAGCATAACACAACGTGTCCTGTTTAACACAGTTTGACATTACAGTGTCATATATCGGTGCGTTTCAGGTTATATGGTTTGGGCTAAATGGACAGTGCACATCACTGAAGGACTAGACAAGTCAATCACCCCATTTCTGTCCAACTTCTTAAATGTGAATTTGTTGTTTCGAAGTAAAAAAGATCAACGGAAATGGCACAAATTTAATAAAATTCCCTCTGAAAAGCTCTCCCTCGCGGATGTGGACATACACCAATCAGCCTAAACATTAAAACCACCTGTCTAATACTGTGGTCCCCCTCATGCCGCCGAAACAGCTCTGAGCCGTCGAGGCATGGACTCCACAAGACCTCTGAAGGTGTCCTCTGGTATCTGGCACCAAGACGTTAGCAGCAAATCCCTTAAGTCCTGTAAAATGCGAGGTGGGGCCTCCATGGATTGGACTCGTTTTCCAAGCACATCCCACAGATGCTCGAACGGATTGAGATTTGGGGGAATTCGGAGGTCAAGGCAACACAAACTCTTTGTTACAGTAGCTCTTCGGTGGGACTGGACCAGACGGGCTAGCCTTCGCTCCCCACACGCATCACTGAGCCTTGGGCGCCCATGACTCTGTTGCCGGTTTACCGGTTGTCCTTCCTTGTACCACTTTTGCTAGGTACTGACCACTACATACCGGGAACACTTCACAAGCCCTGCCGTTTTGGAGATGATCTGACCCAGTCGTCCAGCCATCACAATTTGACCTTTGTCAGAGTCGCTCAGATCCTTACGCTTGCCCATTTTTCCTGCTTCCAACACATCAGCTTCGAGAGCTGACTGTTGACTTGCTGCCCAATATATCCCACCCCTTGACAGGTGCCATCGTAACAAGATAATCTATGTTGTTCACTTCACCTGTCAGTGGTTTTAATGTTCAGGCTCATCTAATGTACGTTCAGAGATTTATTCGCTTAAACAGGTCTGACGGAAATGCACCTTAATTCACAATTTTGTTTCTCTTGCAACATTTAATTGTTCACTGTAAATTTATTCTAAGGCCAGATGGAAATATAACCACAGTCTATTTGAGAGTTTAGTCAAAACGAGTTCAGGGGACTTCAGCGTTCAGTATTTGAACCAGTAGCTGACACTGTGGCACAGAGACGAGCTTTCAAGTCTTTTCATGGCCATTTGTACATCTACATTTTGACCCCTACACAAACATCTTTGTTTTGGTTTTCTGACTGACAGCATACGTGAAGTCTGTCCTTTGACTCACTAAACATGAACTTCCTGTGTATGGGTTACAACTTCCTGCTTGACAGGATACCACTGTTTATCATAGAAGATGTGGAGGCTGTCGTGAAAGTCTCGAATAATAATAATATTAGTTCTTTTCTTTCAAAATTTCAAAACATAAAGCCCTGAGAACTATTTGCCCATGGGATTAGGACTAAAGACAAACACACAACAGATGCGAACATCATCTGAACAGCGGAACACACACAATAATGTCAACAGTGTTGACATTATTGTGTACTTTCTGTATCTGTGTATTCGTTCATACGTTGTCAGTTTACAATGTTTGTCTTTGTATGTTTTTAACGGAAAGTTAATAAAATCTTAAAGGGCACAACAGTGTGAAAACATGTTGCGTTCTCCCATGATGCACGTCTCAGTGTTACCGTCTCCCCTTAATGGAATGAATGAGCGAACCTCCTGCCAACAAATGAGGATGAGCTACTGTCTGCAAACTGAAATGGGCCAACGTTCCAAACAAATGAGGTGCGGCGGCGGGGGGGGGGGGGGTCTGGGTAGCGCAGTGGTCTATTCCGTTGCTTACCAACACGGGGATCGCTGGTTCGAATCCCCATGTTACTTCTGGCGTGGTCGGGCGTCCCTACAGACACAATTGGCCGTGTCTGCGGGTGGGAAGCCGGATGTGGGTGTGTGCCCTGGTCGCTGCACTAGCGCCTCCTCTGGTTGGTCGGGGCGTCTGTTCGGGGGGGAAGGGGAACTGGGGGTATTAGCGTGACCCTGGCGAAATTCCTCACTGTCAGGTGAAAAGAAGCGGCTGGCGACTCCACATGTATCGGAGGAGACATGTGGTAGTCTGCAGCCCTCCCCGGATCAGAGCAGTGACCGGGACGGCTCGGAAGAGTGGGGTGAATTGGCTAAGTACAACTGGGGAGAAAAAGAGGGGGAAAAAGCCCCCCCCAAAAAAATGAGGTGCGGACGTAAAGCCTAAAACCTCCAGCCATACCTTTGTCCTCGTTCCATCTTGTGAGAGAAGGGGAGAAGGCATCGTGAAGGTCCTTCTGTGGGTGTTACCGGGTCGTGTAATACGAACTGAGCCCGTTTTGGACCACATCAAGGGGAAGGCTAAGTGGCTCCCAAGAACCCACCTGTTGGTCCGGACACACACCAACGTTAGCGGCGCTAAGATGGATTAGCGGCCAACTTGCTACTGTTTACTTTACCCATAATGCCTGGCGGCTGCTCCATAATAAACGTGTTTGGTTGCCAAATGAAAATAACAACAGTAAGATTTGATACGGCACTTTTCAAAAATAAGTGGAGGTGTAAATGAGTTTATAAAATGCTTTGCAAAAAAGAAGAAAAAGAAATAGTGGTAAATCTCTGTTTCTCTGCAAGTGAGGTTTTGAAGGTTACACTGCAAACTCAAACCAACCAGATTTACAAAAATAACAGTCACTTTCTTTCAGGACACGTCCAAAGGGTCGGCTCAAAGTAAACTGAGTGAGAAAGCTCCAACATATGAACGCACAACTAAACGCAGCACGTGAATTAAATATGACGTTTTTGACGCATTTGAGGCACAGCACCCAAGCTAGCATCCTTACACCGCTCCCTTCACCCGTGTATGATCACATCCTGTCCGCATGTCTGCCGGCGAATAAACACGGCTACGGTTCAGCGACATCAGCTAAGGTAGGGACAGAGTCAAGAGGTGACAGCAATACCATGGAAATCCACACCAGTCTTTGCCCCTCTTGCCCCCGACCAACACGTCACGTGCCACCTGACAGGGGGAAAGTCCCTGAAATCAGAGGGGGAAGCTACTTGCATCCAATGTCTAACTTTAAATCACATGCACATACATACACACGTTTTCCTGAATTTAATGGAGAACCGGTCACAAAGCCAACATCCCCGCCTCACTGTGCATCCATTCAATGTCAATTTCAGGTCAATGCGATTGACACTGAATGAGGGATGCAGTGAAATTCTCTAAATTTGTGTATTTTTCTGCATTTTTTTTTTTGTTTGGTATGTGAAGATAACCAACAATATCATCAGACACTACGATATCCATCCAGCGGAAAGGAGACGCGTACAGCCGTACATGAAGACTGAAGAAAGCCTTTGTAGCTGAAGTCTACTGACAGAGACTTTTCATTTTGTTCGCCACGCTGGCAGTACCCTCCCTTCAGAGGAGAATTTCAAGTGCGGACACAAACCTACACAGGTAATATCACACGGGGGGCATGATTATAATTTTACACCTGTGTTATGGTGAAACCCACATCTGACGACCGGACTGTATGCGGTGGGCTAACCTGTTTCGCTGCGATGACTACAGTAAACACCACGGTGATCTGGGGGGTGAGATGGAAATGTCATTATCTCGATGATAATAGGGACTGTTGCATAACTCATGAGTCATTATATATGCATCAGAATATCTGCTTACACATGCAAAACCACCACGTTTAAGAATCCAACTGAGTTTCATCACATTGAACTGTTTGGTAATGTAAAGTAGAATATCAAACCAAAACCAGTTTTTAAATAATACTCCAAATATTTCAGACAATTTTAGGTAATAGATTCTTGTTATCATTAATTCTGACAACAAAATTGTATATCGCGATAAGACAATATCGGAGTTTCATCCCGATATAATACCATTGAGAGACAATCAACGACAATCTTGAATTATTGCCCAGCCCTAACATAACCCTTATCAAGCCTCTGGGATGCAAATGTGTGGCTGCAATGGGACAGCACCTCAATTGAGTTGTACTTTTGCTACTGACAGCATTAACATAACAGATAAGAGACAGGCAGAGACTGAAATTGAGAGACAAACAATATTTCTATTTTAATTTTTTTGCTGAAAGGTTTTGCATATGCAGCACATCAACTCCAGTCCTTTCGCTTTTCCCGTATCCACTGAAAAGGAGGCGCTCGCACATTTGTGCCCTTCAAAGTTCCTGTAAAGTGTGCATCCATCACAAAGGGCTGACAGATGTGAGTTGTTGCATTGACGGAAAGAGGGCCGACAGACCAGAGTCCTGGTCCTGAGGCCTGGAGGGGGACACAACAATATAGTTCCCATCTGGATGAGGTAGAGACAGTTTGCTAATGTGGCGGTAATGGGTCTCTTGTAGTAAGAAAACCCTGTACAACTAGTTAGCGACCTACATTTTCCCTGAGGAGCTGTTTGCATGAGTGAGGCAGCTCATCAGCTAGAAATGCTATAATGCAACCAGATTACAGTGGTTTTCAAACCAGTCCCTGGGGGAGACACAGCATGGCTTGTTTTCTATTCTGCTAGGTAGTTAATGACACCCCCCTTTTGTGTCAGGTATTCATGCCACCCGATCAGATGACAGACCGGGCACAACAGCTGAATGTAATGACCTAACCGGAGACCATCACAACTAGTGGTGGTTGAATATTCTCTCTCATCTCTCTCTCATCATCAGCTGCTTCTCCAGGGTAGGGTCACGGTGGCAGCAAGCTAACTAGGGCACTCCAGATGTCCCTCTCCCCAGCAACGCCCTCCAGCTCCTCCTGGGGGATCCCAAGGCGTTCCCTGGCCAGATTGGACATGTCGTCCCTTCAGCGAGTTCTGGGTCTATCCCGGGGTCTCCTCCCAGTTGATCCTCCTGGACCAGTCTGCGAAGCGGGAAGTCAGCACGCCCCGGTCCCCGCCTTTGCCTGCCTTGCACCTTACCCCAAAGCTCATTTCCGCAAGTGGTGGGTCCACTGGGTATTTTGATGAATATTCTGATGTGCGCATTACTGGTTTGATGATACACACTTAGTATAGACTGAGTCTACCCTTTAAGTCATTAGATATGGTCGCTGGAGGGAGAAACTCCCTGGCTAAAGTGATGGTGATGGATACACAGACGTAGCCGACAGACATAAGCTGTTCAATGGGGTCACAGTCTACTGCCCTGTACTTTTCATTAAGAAATAACTTAATTAAATGGGTACAGACACAGGGGTGCTGGGTCGTGACCTAATGCAGACGAACAATGCCGCCCCAAATGAAACGATTGAAAAGTACAGTCTCTTGGTGGGGATTAACAGTTGCTTATCACAAGCTACAACCCAATGAATTGGCTAATTGATTACATCTCCGTGAGCATTAGCAACTCATACTGATGATGGTATCTCTACTTCATTTCTTTAGGCTGGTGACTAGGAGCAGGGAAGGGAATATGTCATCAAGATAAGACGAATGAGCATTACCCCGTGAGCGCGGCACACAGTCGGGACCAGCTCATTGTTGTGACGCCAGGAACACTCGGATCTGGCATCTGTGTCACCGCCGGGTCAGCAGCGTCAAGGATTATGCCCATCAAGACTTCAAAGGCGTGACGGTGGCGAAGCCTGCCACGGAAAGACGCGGACGGAAAACATTACCAGTGGCTTTATAAATACACCAGTGGGGTCTTCACGCTCCTCCCTGCTTGGTGACGGGCCCCATTTGGGTGAATCACAACCCCTTAAAGCTTCTTGAATGAGATGAACGGCAGCTGGCCGGTGGAGGACAGAGTGACGTTAGCAAGACGACGCAACACAAGCCTCTGCTCGGAGACAAAACGCGGCTGACGGATTCCGAATCTGGAATCCCACGCTGATTGAAAGATGCAGATGGGCAGGTGCCACAGCTCTGTCAGGTCGTGAAAATGGCAGCAAATATCTGTGGATGGTAGTCATCCTTTTTTTCCTCTCTCTCTATACTGATTTTATTTGGGCAGCCAGAGTAAATTAACCATCTCGTTTGCTTAACGTTTAATTTGGGCTCAATGAGCCCGTGTTTTTCATTTTCTCATACAATGCAGCCTAACCGGCAAACAGGAAGTAAGTTTTCATGTTCACATGTTGCCCAGCAGTGACATCACCAACGGACACTATTTCGGTGTCGTTTCAGAGACACACAGAAGACTGCTCAATATTATGGCTGCCAATGGAGTGTTACCCCTAGCAAATATAGAGATAATGTTAAAATTGTGTTGTTTTTTTTGTTTTTTGCTTTAACAGTATGCTAATTCACACAGCTAGCTATAATCAGATGAGAGTATAACAGTCAGCTGCAGCACAAATACGGTAGCATGTTAGCTAATGTGCTCGTCACTTTGGGGTGTGACAGAGCCAGAAACTGTGCAAAGATGAGACACTGAGTGGTGCAGGAAAAGTAAAACTTACTTTCTCGCACGCACACATGTACACACACACACACACAATCATGCACACACACACACACAATCATGCACACACACATGTATGCGCATACACACAGCACCAAACCATTGCAATCCCCCACCCATCCACCGGAAGATCAGAAGAGACTGTCCCAGTTAGAAAAAAAGGAATCATTTCTCTTGTCGAGTCTCTCATCCAAACTTCTCTCATCCAAACTACAAAGGACCAAGACACTGTCGGGAGGATGTTGTTCACACCATCACTTGGTGACTTGCAGTCCCAGAGCTCGCTCCGAGGCCCGGGCTCCACGGCAGGGAAGCCTGTCTTTTCTCAAATGTGTGTTTGTTTAGTCGAGGCTACAGGGGCCAGCAGAGGAGGAACTATCCTAAAATGCAAATTCCTGTACTCCCCATGGCACTTAAGCACAAGGTCAACACGCACTTAGGAAGAGAGGCAAATGTTTACCATCGTTTTCAAACATATCCACCTATTAATGCCGCCACTCCATTCTGGGATAGCATTAGCCATGTCACTTCTCATCTGGTCATCGTTCACTCGGCCTCAAAACTTGCCAATATAGAAGTAGGGTTGTCTCCAAACTTAGACAAACTTAAACTGCAATCCATCTTTTACTGACTCCACCAGGGTACCAATAGCAGAAACCCACTAGTTTTGGAATAATACTACATTCAAATATTTCAGACCTCATTTTGTGAGGAATTTTAGGAAAAAGATTGCCATTATCAGACAACAAAATTGTGTATCATGAACTTTGTGTCAATCTACAGGTGACAGATCGAGATGCGAGTAAAACTTTTAAAAGGGTTAAGGCTCGTAAAGCTGCTGGTCCAGACAACATCCACTCCGGTGTCCTGAAGACATGTTACACTCAGCTTTCTCAGGTTTTTACTGACATTTTTAACCCGTCCTTGTCATTGTGTGTGGTTCCACTGTGTTTTAAGAAAACTGCCATTATGCCTGTACCTAAAAAAAAAATTTTTTTTGCCTTTAAGACCTGTTGCTTTGGGTTCTGTTATTATGAAGTGCCTGGAAAGATTGATAATATCATATATAAAATTAACATTCCTGCTACCCTTGACCCATTACAGTTTGCCTACTGCTCCAACAGATCTGTAGATGGAGCTATCTCACTTGCTCTTGCATACTACTTTAGTACACCTTGAAAAGAAACATATCTATGTCAGAATGCTGTTTATTGATTACAGTTCTGCTTTTAATACAGTTGTACCATCCAAACTGGTGTTGAAACTCAGAGTTCTTGGCCTGGAAAACTCTATCTGTGATTGGCTATTTGATTTCCTGACAGGCAGGCCCCAGATTGTGAGAATAAGTAAAACATACTCATCCACATTAGTTCTTAGGACCGGCGTACCTCAGGGCTGCTGTCTCAGTCCCCTATTGTACAGTCTGTTTACACACGACTGTGTTGCCAAATAAGACAACAACAGCATCATTAAATTCACAGATGACGGCACAGTGATTGGACTAATAAGCAACAGTGATGAGAGGGCCTCTAGGAGGGAAGCGGAAGATTTAACCATATGGTGCCATGATAAAAACCTCTCTCTAAAGGTCAATTGGACAAAAGAAATCATTGTTGACTTTACAAAGATCAGAAGAAATAATATTCCTATTTAGATTTCTCCGTTTACACAACACACACACCCTCACATGGTCTCTCAACACCAATTGCGTGCTCAAGAAGGCACAGCAGAGACTCTATTTTCTGAGGCGTCTCAAGAGTTTTGGCATGAGTGCCAAAACTCTTATGAACTTTTATCGTAGTACCATGGAGAGTGTTTTGACAGGCTGTATCACAGTGTGGTTTGGCAACCTGACTACTCAGGACTGCAGACTGCTGCAAAGGACTGTAAAGACAGCAGCAAATATTGACATGGAACTACCACAATTTCATAATATTTACACCACTTGCTGCAAAAGGAAAGCCCAAAACATCATCAAGGACACCAACCAGCCCACTCATGTTCTGTTCTCGCTCCTTCCATCTAAAACACGCTACCAGAGCATCAAATCACACACCATCCATCTCAGTAATAGTTTCTTTCCACAGCCAGTCAGGTTGCTGAACAGCTGACACACCCATATGCACCTTACACTGTTATGCTATCGTGTAATTAATTTTTTTGGGGGGGGGGTGTCGTTTGTGCCCTTTGTCTTTGTGTCCTTTGTGTTAAGGCAGAGAGAGCCAGGGCACAAGAATTTCATTGTATTCTACACGTCAATAAAGTTGAACTTGAATTTGACAATATTCGAATTCCATCTCAATACCACTGAAAGCCGATAAACAATAATATTGAATTATTGCCCAGCTATATGCTATAATGCATGGAAAAGACGCTGACTGTACTTATTTGTATCTGGCTGCACACCAACGTAACACAACATACAGAAGTCTCTGACGGTTGTGAAGGGCAGAAGTAAAGTTGTATAAAGCTCGTGTAAAACGGCGATTCCTTGTATTTGACGTCCGTCGTCTCGAAGGAGCATCACATGAGAAATGATTGTTCCTCTTTAGCCAGACAGAAGGACTTTTGTTGGAATGCCAGCAGCCTAAATCCTCAAGAGCATTAAGAGGAAGTCCACATTCACAGTGACACTCAAATGAGCCCCCCCAACAAATCACCCGCGCTCCCTTTCCCATTCTCTTCACATCGCTTCAGCTGACAGCCAAACAGTCCGGAACCACATTTACATCTGAGAGACCCTCTGATGCGGGTCCATGTGCTATAGTACTCTAAATCTGATGTTTATTGCAACTGTTTAAAAGTACTGATAATAATCAACAACAGAAAGTAGGCCTCGCAGTTGTATTCATCTCCAAAAATTACCAACTTGATGAAATGCGAGTTCGACCGACAAAATCCAAGCAGAGAACTAGAACTTTCCCTTTGGCTTTTGGTGTGCAGGACTAGGTGCCTTTTTACTTGTTAAACTGTCTGTATCTTATTTACTACAGAAAGTAAAAAACTTAACCAAACTCCTTTTTTTTCCTACCTTCTTGTTTCATTAGTTCTTGGAAGTCAGAAACTACAACCCTTTCCTGGAGTGTAACTTTAGACGAGATTTTGAGGCTTTGGTGTCAGCCAACAAGGTCACGTCCAACTATAAGGTATTATGTCTTTATGCATGCTCAACAATATAAGGTATTATGCTTCAAAGTAATTCACATCAACACATGTGAAATAAAAACAGTTCTACAAGTGCTGTATATGATAAGTCCAGTCATTTTTTTAACGAGATTTTCTAGAGGGGTCCAGAGGTTTTGTTACACGACGTATTTACAAAATCAAGAGCAATAAAGTGTGCTACTATATGACAAATGGTGTACTTGAAGTTATCGACCCTCGCACCTCCACAACAAACACAAACCCCAAACCCTCCTCCACCCCTAACCCTCTCTCGCCCTGCTTTCCTGGAACATCCAATGGTGCCTTTTGACAAAGTCGTTGGACCTTGCAAAGTGGCTCATGGACGATTTCGGTGCCAAATCCAAGGTCCTGGGTTCAAACCCCGGGGTTTTCCAACCTTGGGGGTCATCCCAGGTCGTCCTCTGTGTAGAGTTTGCATGTTCTCCTCGTATCTGCGGTGGGTTTTCTCCGGGTGCTCCGGTTTCCCCCACCATCAAAAAGAAATACATGTTAAGAGTTAATACTCCTGTCTGTGCCCCTGACCGAGGCATGACAAGACGAACTGGAGTTGGTTCCCGGGCGCTGCACGGCGGCTGCCCACTGCTCCTAGCTACATAGCTAGGATGGGTTAAATGCAGAGAAAGAGCTGCCCCGCCAGGATCAATAAATGTAGTAAAAAAAAAATCTTTACCCTTTGGTCGCCCAGTATGGTACAGCACGACAACCTGAACGTAGCTGTCCAGGAGGAGACAGTCACGTCTTTGTCATGTCACCCATCAATGACAAAGGATATTCCCTTATTTGGGAGTCTGTGGCAGGGGGCCTTTGTGAAGTCTAGTGAGACACTTTCATGTGTTTGCATGCATACACACTTTGTGTCACACACAGAAAGGATAAGCTGATGTCTACATATGCACACTCATCAGAGGATACACTACAACCATGGCCATGGGCCGACGCCACTCAACAGCTGCACACTGTACGTACGCTCTTGACTGCAAAAATCTTGCTATTTTACTAAACTTAAACACGCATGTGCACTAAACTTATACACGCATGTGCACCTATTCCTAAACATTAATGGACACACACACAGACACACACACACAGTGGTTCTTTCCATGGGAATGCCGAGGCATTCCGAAAAAGGCAGATGACCCCTTTTCCAGGGCAGCAGAAGGGAAATGGGTCACTAAGCCAAGACTGCTGACCCTTTATTCACTCCCAGCATCCCCTGCATGTCATTGTCCTCTGAGAGGGAAACCTGACATTGCCCGAGTTTCCCATTTTGCACCGGCGGACTGATGCTGCGGAAAATGGCAAGCGCGCGTTCGCCTTGTTAGTCGATTTACGGCCTCACTTAGCTTTAAGGGGACGCTTAGCGCGTGTTAACAGCTGGTCATGAATGCATTTCCAGCCATTGGAAACGAAGGAGTCATGGGTTTAGCGGTGATTTGGCAGACAACAGCGGATGTGTGTTCATATGCAGAGACCGATAAAGTTTCAGGAATCTGAGTGCATCCTCGATTCCAGGTCTTAATTATACTCTTGTCAATGTTGGAGTTCAAACACTGTCAGTTTAGGGTTTTGTACAAATAGTGGCTGTTGAAAAACCAGAAACCATACATATTTCATTTTAACATTTTACATTTATCTCCATACATATGGATTCCACTTCAAACCATGCCAGAGATTAATGCAAAAGGGTCAAGATTTGCATTTCTGACAGCTGAACGAGCTTCCTGAGTATTGAAATTTATCCTATAGAAGGGGAAACTGCTGTGAGTGGCGGGGTTGAGCTATGCTGGGACTATTTGCACTTGTTAAATACATCTCCTCAGAAAACATCATGCTGAAAACCGCTGACGACAGATTCTGACCTCAACTTGCAATTTTTTGGCCAACTTAAGCTCAAATCTAAATTTTGGATCTCATTTGATTGAGAGGGCACACATCGAACACAACACCTACCAGCCTTCCAGTGGAGGACTTGGGAGAGAATTCCTCACGGCTGAGGTGACCTTCAATCCCACTTCAGTCATCAATGACGGGTCTAGCTTTTACAATGAGGCAGTCAATGCCGTCATGCATGCCGTGCATATAGCCAAGAGGGGGTCGTTTGGTTTGTTCGACCTACCCCCAAAAAATGAAAGGTCCTTAAAGTCTAACTAGAGCCTATTCAATGAAACCAAATCAGCAGTTATCTGAGGAACAAAATACGCCCATAGTCACCACCTTTTGGACTGGGCAATAATTCAATATCACCATTTCCATCCATCTATTATCCAAACCGCTTATCCTACTCAGGGTTGCGTGGATGCTGGAGTCTATCCCAACAGTCACTGGGCGGCAGACGGGGAGACACCCTGGACAGGCTGCCAGACCATCACAGGGCCAACACATTCACACCTAGGGACAATTTAGTACGGCCAATTCACCTGACCTACATGTCCTTGGACCGTGGGAGGAAAGCGGAGCACCCGGAGGAAACCCACATGGACAAGGGGAGAACATGCAAACTCCACACAGAGGACGACCCCCAAGGTTGGACTACCCCGGGGCTCGAACCCAGGACCTTCTTGCTGTGAGGCGACCACACTAACCACTGCACCACCGTGTCGCCACAATACCATTTATTGTCTTTAAATCGCTTTGTATCGGGAGGAAATTTGGATTTTGCCATATCATGACGCACAATTTTGACGTTTAAATCAATGACAGTGACAATGTGTTACCTAACGTTTCTCACAAAATGAGGTCTGAAATATTTGAGAAGCTATTACGCAAAAACTGGTTTTGAATTAATGTCATGTTTTACATAACGTGACGGACCGTATTCTTAAACATATTAATATACGCTGACATACCCTGCACGCCGAGCGCTTTGATGTCCAAGCCAGTCATTCCTGACTTTATGGAGAACATGAGCACCCGATTTCCATAATGTGGGGAAAACACCGGAGGAAAATCAGATGGAGCCAAACACAGCCGGTTTATGGAGATAGGTGAGTGTTGTGCTTTGATCTGAGGGGTTATTTCGTTTACAGCCAAGGGCATTTCTTCTACAGGCTGCACCGGCATCCCCATGATGCATCATCGTCCCACAACCACAATCCATCTGTGTCATCTATCCAACCCACCGTGTAGGTGCATGTGGCTCTCGAATAATCAGCCAGTCAGTCAGTGTTGCAGGAGGAAGAAAAAGAGTTGCACCCCAACCGCATAGCCTCCTGTCATCGGCTTATACCTGATTAGTACAATTACAGTAAATAGTCGTGTCACTGTTGCCCTCTATCATGCATTCCAGTCGTGCCGGCATTCCTCGGCAATGTGTAGAGAGAGAGGGGGGGGGATTCTGCAATCACTTCCCGGTTTAGGACTATGCAGGCTGCATGTGCATTCCCAGAAATTTCTCAGAAGTTAACATACGTGAAAAACAACAGTGGCAGGTGTGTGTGTGCGCGTGTGCGTGTGTGTGTAACAGTGCAATTTCCCTTACCTGCGCTGGCCACGTTTGAAGCATCAGTCGACTGGTTGGGGAGATCATTCGAGTAAGCGCTCTCCAAGCCCAGTACCGCATAGATGACGAGTCCACGTAGCAGAAGATTCACTATCTTGTGGACGCAACTCATTTTTTTAAAAGAAATCTGATGCGTCTTCTTATCCGTGCAAAAAACAAAAAAACAACAAAAAGGTTATTACAGCAAGTATGGGCAATCCCAGAGGAGCAAAAAAAAAATGTGCAAGTGTAGTCTGGATGGTGCTGCACGCAAAACAATGCGCAGTCACCAAATGTGCCTTTTTTTGGTACAAAGTCAATGAACACGTCGTGCCACAAGAGACAGACCCGTTTAACCCACACACAAAAAAATGCACCAACTTTAAGATCCAGCAGTTTGTGGAACAGTCTAGATCTCGGCAACACTACCGCCTAACACGCACACACAATAAAGGCAGTCATTGTGAATCTACGATACATACATGTAGACTATATCCTCTTGTGCAAAGGTAGTCAGAGGGGGCAGACTGGTTTATGAGATCCCCCCCCCAAAACAAAAAACAAAAAACTCCAGTATAACCCCTAAGAGGTAAGCGCCATACATTACTGGGGTGACTGGGAACTACGTCAACCGAACCCTCCATGCATTTCAGCTCCCGACTTCATAGAATTCAAATGCAGACAAATCTACGAAACCGGTTCTTTTTTGCAGAAGGAGAACTCCTACGGGGAGGGGGGAGGGGGGGTGCACATGCAGCCTATTTGGAAACATATACAAACACACATACACACGCGCGCGCACGCACGCACAAAAGCCCAACAAAATCCCTTATCGACAGCAAAAACACGCAGACAAGAGGCGAAACCTCAGCCTGGGTACCGTGGAAATCCGTAGGCTATCGGACCCCCCCCCGGCGGCAAGTGTCGTATTAGATCCTTATGTAGGCCTGCGAGTCAGGACCAGATAGTCTCTGTACTTCCACGTACAGTATGCAAACATCGGCGACAGCTTCAGCATACTGAACGCGCAGCGTGTTGACGGAGGTCCGCCTCTTCAAACCAAAGCGGCAAATCCCATTGCACAGAAACACAAGATGATTTTTTTTTCTTCTTCTTCTTCTTCCTCCCTGCAGATTTCCCCCGTCGCTTCTAATCCGTCTTCGACCTATATCGCGTCGCGGGCGACGTGTACATACTTTCTATACGAAGTTCAGGTCGGGCTTTGGTGGCTCCGTATGATCCCGTGTCTTCCCGACATAGCAACTGCTGGCCGGCTGATGCAGGGGGAAGCCTGGAGGGCGGAAGTCAGTATGCAAATCGTTTTGACATCAGTAGGGACCAAATTTACCCCCCCCCCCTATACACACACACACACACACACCGTGCAAGATACTCCTTATGAAATGATGCAGTGGCGAGTTATGGCTTCTGTCATGCAGCACTGAGCGCCATTACTACTTATTGTATTCATTACACGTCGGGTGCAGCGCGCCAGTGACGCGTACAACTCGAGCGTTGTATCGACACTGCGCCGAAGTCGAATCTGGATGTTGAACTGCGTCCAAAGCGCAGGAATCCTCGTCAGAAACTTCGGGGGTGTTCTTCTCTCTCTCTCCACCCCTCCCCTCTTTTTTTTCTTCTTTCTTTCCTCCCTCGTCACGGTGACGCGACGCTCGCCGGTCCATTGTTCTCCACTTCCCACTCTCCTCGCCGGCCCTCCCAAGTTTCTCTCCCTGCCGCGCTCCTCCATTGGTCAGCGCGTCCCAACATGGCAGCGTGTGATTGGTTGCCCCTGACAACAGGATCCTCCCCCACCCCCCCACCCCGAGGACGCTCTGCGAGGCGGGAAACGGCGGTCCCATCCTGCTCCGGGGGCTGAGCTGTTAATTGACGAGCGGGAGGCCAAGGACGAATCGTACATCACGGGTCAGGGTCGCAGTGTGCAGGAATTTTGGTTTGGCGAGATCAAATAAAATCACCATGACTCACCGGCAACGACCGAAGGGGCGTTTTCAGCCCTCTAGCTCTCGGTTTTAATTAAGAACCGTCACATGGCGAGTAAAGCACGGAAACAAACACCCGCTGATACGCGCCAAGTATGACGTCATCAGGAGAGCAATTAGTAAAATCGTTAAGTCTGAGTGTGTGTGTGTGTGTGTGGCGTATATTCCGGTTTCCTCTGACGGATACCTACCCCCCCTTTCAGTAGCCCACCTGACGTCACTGACGAGTCTGCTAACACACCTGGTGCGCTATCGACAGTTCTGAACATCCCCTCCGCTCCCCCTCCACATGGCGGCCTTGGGTTAAAAGCCAAAACAAGACGACTGGTCGTGTCTTCGTCCCCGTGTGGAGTAACTCCACTCTTGCGTCTCGAAAGGGAATATGAACTCATGAGTGACTGAGGAAAAACGAGACAAATTGATAGCACCCAATAAATACTAAGTAGGCCGCTATTGGATACTGCACAGAGTAGAGTGGCTGGGTTAAACGATACCGTGGGGATTTATAAGAGATTCGGTGCAAGTGTGAGATAGTAGTGTAACGTGCATGGATAAGAAGACACGCTGGCCACTGGCTCGCGGGTCTGACTCTTTAGTCGAGCGGTTAGCGATGTCTCCTGCGGTGCGGGCGATACGGGTTCGCTTCCCGGCCGCGGCGGTTCCTGTGGTTGCGTTGTCCCCCGAATTCGCTACAGTATAAAGAAGTGTTGAGAGTTCTTTGTGTGTTTATCCTGTCCAATAAAACGTTATATAGGTGTCATCCTGGTTATGGGTGTCATCCTGGTCCACAGGTTTAACCGTCCTGAGTTGGTTGCAGGTTGCAAGTAAGGTTGGGTGGCCAAAAACGTGAACCCTATATTTTAGGTGTCATCTTGTTTGTTTGGCTATCGATCGGTTAAAACAGCAACCCCCCCGGGGACATTAATAATCACCAGGCAGAAGGGACGTCCATGTTTTGAGAAACATCGGGTTCGCAGCTTTAAGTCTTTTTTTAAGTTTCATTATCAGTTTAAATGTAGGTCAGCCGGTTCATGTCGAATGTTGGCCTGTGCACACTTGTAGGTGAAGTACAATAGGAGACACTGTGAAGTATTCCTGGTTTAACTACTCCACCAATCCACCAAACGTTATGTACACTACCATGAGGGTACACACACACACACACACACACACACACACACACACACACACACACACTTTTCTCTCTTTAGTCCATGGATAGAGGGTGTCTGTCCTATATTGTTGTATATTGTAGTGATTGTGAAGCCCTTCAGGACTAACTTGTGATTCTGGGCTACACAAATAAGCTCGACTGGACTAGTTTATGAATACACCATGACTGTTACATCCTGAAATCTTTTGTCTCAATACATGATGCATTTCATAGGCCTGATAAATAGTTTACGATTTGGCCACAGACTCATTTTATACAGCTGTGCATTCATTTAGATGAATATTGCCCTGTCAGCACTTGGCCATGATGCAACAAAACTCAAGGACTCATAGTTACTGAGTAAGACTTGGTAAGAAATTTTTTTGGTTTTAAAAATCATGGGGTTTTTGTTTTTTTGCATAAAAAAAATGAAGGATGTGTGTATAAATACATTGTCACATTAAAATTCTCTTTCCAGCCTGGAATCAGGGATAACATATAGAAAATGCTATACAATATACAGCGCATCCGGAAAGTATTCACACCCCTTCACTTTCCCCACGTTTTGTTATGTTACAGCCTTATTCCAAAATGGATTAAATTCCTTTTTTTCTCATCAATCTACATACAATACCCCATAATGACAAAGTGAAAAAGGTTTTGTAGAAATTTTTGCAAATTTATTAAAAATAAAAAATGAAATATTGCATGTACATAAGTATTCACACCCTTTACTCAGTACTTGGTTGAGGCACCCTTGGCAGCGATTACAGCCTCAAGTCTTCTTGGGTACGAAGCTACAAGCTTGGCACACCTATATTTGGGGTATTTCTGCCATTCTTCTCTGCAGATGCTCTCGAGCTCTGTAAGGTTAGATGGGGAGCGTCGCTGCACAGCTATTTTCAGGCCTTTCCAGAGATGTTCAATGGGGTTCAAGTCTGAGCTCTGGCTGGGCCACTCGAGGACATTCACAGACTTGTCCTGAAGCCACTCCTTCGTTGTCTTGGCTGTGTGCTTAGGATCGTTGTCGTGTTGAAAGGTAAACCTTTGCCCCAGTCTGAGGTCCTGAGCGCTCTGGAGCAGGTTTTCATCAGGGATCTCTCTGTACTTTGCTCCATTCATCTTTCCCTCGATCCTGACTAGTCTCCCAGTTCCTGCCACTGAAGAACATCCCCACAGCATGATGCTGCCACCACCATGCTTCACTGTAGGGATGGTATTAGCAAGGTGATGAGAGGTGCCTGGTTTCCTCCAGACGTGACGTTTGGCATTCAGGCCAAGGAGTTCAATCTTGGTTTCATCAGACCAGAGAGTCTTGTTTCTCATGGTCTGAGAGTCCTTTAGGTGCTTTCTGGCAAACTCCAAGCGGGCTGTCATGTGCCTTTTACTGAGCAGAGGCTTCCGTCTGGCCACTCTACCATAAAGGCCTGATTGGTGGAGTGCTGCAGAGATGGTTGTCCTTCTGGAAGGTTCTTCCATCTCCACAGAGGAACGCTGGAGCTCTGTCAGAGTGACTATCGGGTTCTTGGTCACCTCCCTGACCAAGGCCCTTCTCCCCCGATTGCTCAGTTTGGCTGGGCGGCCAGCTCTAGGAAGAGTCCTGGTGGGTCCAAACTTCTTCCATTTACGAATGATGGAGACCACTGTGCTCTTCGGGACCTTCAAAGCTGTAGACATTTTTTTGTACCTTTCCCCAGATCTGTACCTCGATACAATCCTGTCTCGGAGGTCCACAGACAATTCCTTTGACTTCATGGCTTGGTTTCTGCTCTGACATGCACTTTCAACAGTGGGACCATATATAGACAGGTGTGTGCCTTTCCAAATCATGTCCAATCAATTGAATTTACTACAGATGGACTCCAATCAAGATGTAGAAACATCTCAAGGATGATCAATGGAAACAGGATGAACCTGAGCTCAATTTTGAGTGTCATAGCAAAGGGTGTGAATACTTATGTACATGCAATATTTCAGTTTTTCATTTTTAATAAATTTGCAATAATTTCTACAAAACCTTTTTCACATTGTCATTATGGGGTATTATGTGTAGATTGACGAGAAAAAAAAGTAATTTAATCCATTTTGGAATAAGGCTGTAACATAACAAAATGTGGGGAAAGTGAAGGTGTGTGAATACTTTCCGGATGCACTGTATGAATATAAATGTATGTAAATAAAACATATAAATTATATATTTCTATATGTTTATATATATTTCTATATAAATTATATACATTTATATAAATATAAAAACTTTCCTTTTGTTATGGCTTAAAATCCCTAAAGCTAGCCATATCTACAGTTTAACCTATTAACTATCATGCAATATCATATTAGGGGCCAAAACCTCAGCGTGCCACTTTCCAAATGCATATACACTGACTGTAAAGACAGGGTTGAAGAAGCCAGGCAACCTGACACTGCCATCTACAAGACGTCTTTCAGCGGGGGCCAGTCACACACCAATGATGGATAGAAGGCAAGACACCCCTGTAATGCAACACATCAGCCACCAGGAGGGGCCGGCATTTGGATGGGCTATGTGGTGGGAGATGATGGCTGCAGTGGGAGTCAAGCTTCGGCGGGGGCCAAAGGAGGTGCATGACAGATAACAGAGCCGGCCGTGATAGTCCTGGTAAACAGGTGGCAGATGTAGCTGGGACCAGCATGAAAGACAGACAGACAGAAGGGGGGGGGGGTTGAAAGAGGTGAGCAGCATAATTCGATATGCGCACACGGGGGGCCGCAGTGAAAACGGCTGCCAACAGGAAGGGAGGAGTACAGCAGATGCCGGGAGGGAGGCCTGAACAGAGGGCCTCGGCTCTGCTACCTGTCAATTCTCCATTTCATCCTTGCCAGCTCGATGCCTCCAGTGAACTGCCGGAGTTAAAAGGAGTGCGCCCTGACCAAATATTTACCCTCTCACATAATAGTGATATTCAGCGAGGGACCACGCCAGATCAAACAGGGACTGTGACCAGATTCAGTGCCTCTGTCTGTCCAACAGCTGTGTTGTGCTGAAGAAGTCATCATGAGGCAGGCAAAACAGATTTATTGCAGTTAATAAAAATCAGCTGTGTCATTTAATGGTGCGACCAACTTTTCATCCACCAGAAATGTGATCTTGGCATTGATTGGCAACGAATATTGTTAAGACTGAAACTGCAAAAAAAAAACAACAAAACCACATTCGAAAACATTCAAAAGAAAGGTCACGGAGTAATACTACAGTGGGTAATACAGTCAGGAAAACAGGGAATGAGAGCACCTGTGAGGGACAATATATGAAATGCAGCACGGAAGATTCAAAACACAACAACAGAAAACAGACTTCCATAAATTAACAAAATAAATACTGTGAGTCAAAGAGCTCGCTCTTCTCATTAGAAAGCAGTCATGAGGTGTTTCTCGGTGTTCGTCCGCAGTACAGACAACTCAAAACCTTTTCACGACAACAGTTGCGGAACACAGACGTCTGTGGCTTTCCGCTGTTTTCCAAAGCGGTGGCACGTCGTAGAACTTCCAGTCTTCTCGCTAATCAGCCGGCCCCGTCTATCTAATGGTGCTTTAACATGCGGCAGCGACAGGGCAGAGTAAGCTGCGAAATCTAATTAACACTTCATTAAACGGGCTCGGAGACGATGCCGTTGTTCTCTCACATGATGCTATCGCAACACAATTAACTGCTTCATGCAACTGGTGTCCTAATGAGCTATGGCGCTGGCCCGAGCCCTGGCGTGCATATCGTCTTACACCCAGGGCATATGGCTTAAGCAGACTATGGTAGCCTTGCTCGTCCGCAGGCTATACTTACATACCGTATAATATCTAATAACATGATACGTGGTCAATATTATTTATAGAGCATGCGTGCTGAGGGGGTCTGGGTGGTTTCTTGACCTTATGCAAGAGTAATTATTAAAGTGGGGAATGTCCCCGGTGGTCAGACATTAGGTCGTACCCTCAATAGATGATCGATGGCGCTAGCATGGGAGCAGCATGGCGGCGGACTGGCTCTTTTGTGGTCTCTCGTTATTGCCCAAGTGGTATGTACTGTATGCGTGCACGCACACAGACACACACACACACACACAAACAGACACTGACCCATCCTTAGACAGCGGTGGCGAAGAGGAAAATCTGGATGAGTGGCATGACCTTCAGAGTCGAGAGGTCGGCGAGGACGGCCTGCGGTGAGGTTGTCAAACAAAACGCAGATCAGAAAACCCACTTGTCATCGTGGCTCACACGCAAACACGTGCACGCCCACGCACACTGAACACACATATGAACAAACCACGCACACCAGCCGACAACGGCCTCCCCTCTGACCAAACCCAGCGAGCACCCGAGACAGAACATCAAGTTCCTCTGAGAAACATGCTTCAGCATTTAAAAAAAGAACTGTGCTGAGCAATGTGCATGCTGATGATGCAGGTGCCTCGACGGATGACGGGTTACGCGCAGGGATACGCCGCTCCCCACCCTGGCCTTTCGGGATCGGGCGCAGATTAAATTTAGGAACCCTCTCATGTTTACAGAGGGGGGGGGGTTCTAATGTTTCAATGCTGGGCTCGGGGCTCTAAAAATAAGGGAAGGAGCACTGTGTTATGATATCTTTGCTCCGTCGGGCCAGCTGGTAAATGAGCAAGCAGATAGCGGAGAGTGCCAGGCAGCGTCTTAGACCATCAGGTCAACCTTGACGCCCCCTGTGTTACAGCCGGGATTAACTCCCCCCACGGGGAGGGGAGGGGGACGAGGGGCAGATGGTTCATGGGGGAAGAGTAGGGGCGAGAGGTGCACGAGTCATCATATGGTTTATGTTCCCTCTTGGGTCACAGGATAGCGGGACCACAGTGTGGCTGTAAAGCACAGAGGCTGCAGATTTACCTTACCGGTTACTGTAACAGCGCCTCAATGGACGACACGAATCTGCACGAGCGCAAAACTGCCTTGCGTGTGGCCATCCGGACATGAGCAATAAGCCGCACCTTTAGCCCAGTTCACACGGCACATGTTGATAGGTGAACAGTAATTTATCATCGGACCCGGCAACATGGCGAGTGTGTATCTGCTAACAGACACACGCTGGGTTCGAGGCGTAATAATCCCCACCCTGCTCTATTTCGGTGGACACGGGAGGTCTGGATGGAGACCCGTCCGTGATGATCAGGAGACGCTGGACATAGTTGCCGGCAGAGTTGCCGGAGAAGAGCGGGTGTAAAGAGCCGGTTATGGCGGTGAGGATTCCTAAGTGTCCAGCCCAGCGCTTTTTTTCTCAGGCATGTGCAAGTAGAAGACTGGGTTACTGGTACTGGCTGGTCATCAATGGCTATTTCTAACCCGTCGTGGGCTCTCGCGGAAGGGAGGGGGGGCAAGGGGGTGGTCTGGGACCAAAGTTTCTCACACACACACGCACACACACACGCACACACGCACACACACAAACCAGTGCACATGGGTCAACTCACCTCAGCTGAAGCCAGTGACGTCACCTCCATCAGATTCTCAGCGCGGAAGGCAAACACGGCAGCTGCTAGGACTTGGGGGGTGGGTGGGTGGGGGGGGTATAAATAGGTATTTACAGGAAAGGAGGGTGAGGAAGAAAGAGACAGAGGGGAGCAGAGGAAGACAGGATGTGGTGCGGGAGGGGTGAGAGGAGAATGGTGGTGAAGAATTGGGGGGGAGTGGCAGAGAGAGAGAGAGAGAGAGAGAGAGAGAGAGAGAGAGAGAGAGAGAGAGAGAGAGAGAGAGAGAGAGAGAGAGAGAGAGAGAGAGAGAGAGGGAGGGAGAATAAATCATTAGAAATAATATTAAGGGCAGCGGAGGCTCTGGCTGGCAGTAGGCCTCGTATTGGCGTACCTGCAACTATCTCCAGAGAATCGTAGCCCAGGATGCGATCCCAGAGCAGGAGCAGCTGGTCAGTGGACAGATAGCCGGAGAAGGCGCGTACCATCCACTTGAAGGCAATACGCAACCTGGGAACACAACGGTCGAGTCTGAGGGCATGGTGAGGTCTTCAAATGAAAATGTCAGAGCTGCAGATCCTCAGAGTACACATAGCATACTGTACATTACTATACCCTGGATCCCTTTTACTTGGCATTGTACCACGGGGGGGAGGGTTGAGCTGCAAATTCTTTCAGTATATGAACATAGATTATTTTACTTCACAACACCTAAAATGATGTTTAGCTACGTTTACATACTGTATTTCATTTTTTCACGTTATATTGTTCAGTTATTCCTCGTACCAGAAGCTCAGCCAATCCGGTTGAGACTGAAGCTCTACGTAGTTTACATGTGACTCACAGCAGTGTCACTATTACAGGGCAAGACTGTGTTTGCAGTAATCCACCACCAGATGGCGCGACTGGTTTAAACATTTTGCAACATTGCTGCAGGACGTCTGCTCATAGTAATATTTTGAAGGAGTATTTTTGAAACGTTACATGACAGGTATGTTGTATGTTTACAGAAAAACAACACTTCTAGTATTTCATGAGGATGTTAAAGAATGTGTGCGGTAAGAATGATCTTTTCTTTGGGGTAACAGTTCTTTGAATTTAGATATTCCTGGGCTTTTTTTTTTTAATCCGTTCAGACAGACAGACAGACCGATAGGTAGATCGATCACACACACACATACATCCCCCCCCTTTTCTCCAAATTGTACTTGACCAATACCCCACTCTTCCGAGCCGTCCCAGTCGCTGCTCCACCCCCTCTGCTGATCTGGGGAAGGCTGCAGACTACCACGTGCCTCCTCCGATACACGTGGAGTCGCCAGCCGCTTCTTTTCACCTGACAGTGAGGAGTTTCACCAGGGGGAGGTAGCGCGTGGGAGGATCACGCTATTCCCCCTAGCCCCCCCCCCGTACGAGTCACTACTGCAGCAACCAGGACACATACCCACATCTGGCTGCACCTGCAGACACAGCCAATTGTGTCTGTAGGGACACCCGACCAAGCCAGAAGTAACATGGGGATTCGAACCAGCGATCCCCGTGTTGGTAGGCAACGGAATAGACCGCCACGCCACCCGGACACCCTACACATTTCCCCTTTGCCTCGTTAATTGCATCATAATCATTTCAGTCAGTGTGCATTTTCAACACGAGGACCTTCATCAAGAAGACCACCGTGCAGTACCTGTGTGGTATTTGGACACACAGAGAGCTGGAATCATGTAGGGATCTTTTTTTTTGGGGGGGGGGGGTTTGGCCCCTTTTTCCCCCCAATTGACTTTGCCAATTACCCCACTTGTGCGAGCCATCCCGGTCCCTGCTCCACCCCCTCTGCCGATCCGGGGAGGGCTGCAGCATGTGGAGTCGCCAGCCGCTTCTTTTCACCTGACAATGAGGAGTTTCACCGGGGGGACGTAGCGCACGGGAGGCTCGCGCTGTTCCCCCCAGTTCCCCCTCCCCCTTGAACAGGCGCCCCGACTGACCAGAGGAGGCGCTAGTGCGGCGACCAGGAGACATACCCACATCCGGCTTCCCACCCGCAGACACGGCCAATTGTGTCTGTAGGGACGCCCGAACAAAACGGCGGTAACACGGGGATTCGAACCGGCGATCT
Organism: Lampris incognitus; assembly: GCF_029633865.1. NCBI lineage: Eukaryota > Metazoa > Chordata > Actinopteri > Lampriformes > Lampridae > Lampris > Lampris incognitus. The sequence goes on from NC_079230.1 coordinate 26,675,644, forward strand.
CCGTGTTGGTAGGCAACAGATTAGACCACCACACTACCCGGACGCCCCTGTAGGGCTCATTTTAAGGCGGTCTGCAGAATGCTGCGCTCATCTGAGAATGAACACCATCAAAAACAACAAAAGAGAAGATCGCTCCTCCTGCGACACTAAAAGGCTACTTCAAGAATGAACCGCGGAGTGTTTCTAAGCCCTTCAGAGTCCAAATATTTACACTCAACCAACCGGAGGCGACCTCGGGCCAAAGCTAACATGGACTGAACCAAAATTTTGATTCATAGTCACGGATCAGTCTGACAGGCCGGAGCGGTAACGCTGCAGCACATTTCCCCATTTCTGTATTTGCTCTGACAACACAGGAAGCACATAACACTTCTTTTCTTTACTGCAGGGGATTTAGAGACATCAGTGAAAATAGAAACTAGAACAGAAAGTTGTGTCTGGGTTTACCGTCCCCTCATGCCAATATTTGCGCTGTGCATGTAAAGCATGCGGTAGTATTGTATGCAAAGTACCATTCTGAAAAGCTGGGAAGCTGGAATGAATACGAGCATGAGGTGTGCTCGTAGGTAACTGCCCCATGTGATGCGCTGCGGGGTAACGGGAGGGGGGGGTTGTTCTTTCTTGTGTGGGCTACTCACGGCTGTGCGCCTATCTGTCGCAGGTGGTAGAAGAGCTGGGGGAGGTGAGTCTGCAGCAGACGCTCGAACTGCAAGCACAGGGACACGATACCCTGCAGGGGGCCATGCACACACGTATAATACATTTGTTTAGATACCCACACACACACGCACACACACACACACACATACATACGTACATACAGGCACACAAACCATAAAAACGATCTTGCCGTCCCCTGGCAGAACACACTGACACAATATTCACAACAGTAACGGTTTATAAACAGAAAGGACACTAGACATGCAGCACAGACAAACACAGACACACACGGCGCCTCTCTCAAACAACCACACACACACACACACAAACACACACACAGTGAGAGGTCTGAGATTGTGGTGTGCGCTCACCGAGGGAGACGAGGAGATGGAGTGCAGTCTGAAGAAGTAACGCACGTACATCTCCCTGAAGACACTGTACAGCTTGGACGGCTCATTGTAGAGGAAGCACAGGGGCGCCACTAGACACACACACACACACACACACACACACACACACACACACACACACACACAGGTCCGTACGTGGTCCTCGGGTCTACACCCTGCTCATATGCCGGTAACTGGGGGGGAGGAAGGGTACAAACCATACTCACCATACATTGAAAAGCCGTGAAACGGGATGACACCTGTTCAGGGGAGACATTGTCGAGTCAGGGCTTGGTCTGCAACGCGACCCTTTAAGTGTGTGTTTCATCATCATCATCATCATCATCATCATCATCATCATCATCATCATCACGCAGTTCATATTGTATGGCTCCTGGATAAAACACCAGAACCCACCCAACCACTTTGTTCTGAGTTTACACAAGTTTGTGGGTTTTTTCCATCCATTATCCAAACCGCTTGTCCGGCTTAGGGTTGCGGGGATGCTGGAGCCTATCCCAGCAGTCACTGGCCAGCAGGCGGCGAGACACGCTGGACAGGCCGCCAGGCTGTCACAGGGCCGACACACACATTCACACCTAGGGACCATTTAGCACGGCCCAGTCACCTGACCTACATGTCTTTGGACTGTGGGAGGAAACCGGAGCCCCCGGAGGAAACCCACACAGACACGGGGAGAACATGCAAACTCCACACAGAGGACCACCTGGGACGACCCCCAAGGTCGGACTACCCCGGGGTTCGAACCCAGGACCTTCTTGCTGTGGCGACCGTGCTAACCACAGCACTACTGTGCTGCCCCCCCCCCCACACACACACACACACAATTTGTTTTATTCCTCTATCCATTTCGTTATCTCCATTTAGCTTGTCCAATTCCTTGTCCTCTTAAGGCCGCACCATGTCAGCTAAGGTGGTTGGGAAGTGTGTGGACGTCTACGAACGGTCTCCGATACACGTAGCGCCAACCACGGGGAACGTGACATCGGTACGACGTGTTTCATACACACAGAAGGAATTCAAAGTGCTTCACATCAGGCACAAAGAGGCATTAGATAAGAAACACAGAATACGATCAGAAGACATTTAAAAAAGGAGCTAAAAGCGATACCAAAGAGTAGAGAAACATTATAGCAAACCATCATGATCGGCCCATCACGCCATTTCTCCCAGATCCAGTTTTGTTTTTTTATATATATTTTTCTTTCTATTTCTCATTTTCTTGCTGTGAGGCAACCACGCTAACCACTGCTCCACCATGCCGATGATAACAATTTGTATTATTATACTGCTCTCCTGAGAGCACTACGCCATCATCAGTCTGGTCCTGAAGGAGCGCGGCGATGAGACGGAACTGAAGATGGACTGTAAAAGCGCCCCAGTGGGGGAGGAGGAGAGGACCAGAGAGGGATGGAGGAGATATCATTTGGAAGCCATCAAACAGACATTTGGATACGGAGCTCAACTTTACATTTTATGGCCGCCGTCAGTCAACACACTGTTTACTCAAATCAAAACCTCCATCGCACTACGGCTGTTTGTGTCTCAGGTCCAACTTTACTGGTGTCACGTCAAACCGGTCCCAGTCTTCAGACCAGTTCTCAGACAGGTTCTGATGTTTAGATGGCTCTGTATAATCTGGATACGAGTTCAGAATCATCTGAAAACCCAACAAAATAAATTAATAAATTAACATCAGCCTCATCGGAAACTCCACTTTCCTCCCACAGTCCAAACACATGCAGGTCAGGTGACTCGGCCATACTGACTTGTCTCTAGGTGTGTGTGTGTGTGTGTGTGTGTGTGTGTGTGTGTGTGTGTGTGTGTGTGTGTGCGTGTGTGTGGGTCCTGTGATGGCCTGGTGGCCTGTCCGGGTGTCTCCCCGCCTGCCGCCCAGTGACTGCTGGGATAGGCTCCAGCATCCCCGCGACCCTGAGGGCAGGACAAGCGGTTTGGATGATGGACGGATGGATCTCTCATCTTGGAAAACGTAAGAGGTTTTAATGGAACGGCGGCAATATGTCACTTTTGTGCCGTTGCACAATTTCCTGAAATTTGGCAACAGGAGAGAAGAAAAAAAAAAGCCAACTCTTTTCCAACATAAAAGTGCCAAAAATTTACTTTTCCAAGAGACTTTGGAACGTGTTTGATAATGTTAAATGTTATATTTGATATTTATTAACACAGATCCCCCATAATCCCCCCCCCCAGGTGAATGTCAGGAGGTGGTCTCACCATTTGGAGGATACACGACAGCACACTCCTCACTTCCTGCCGTCCCTGTGGGCAGAAACACACACAGTGACATGCAAGATGTGTCCAGTGCTGTCTGGACCTCCCAGTTAAGATTCCTGTGTGTGTGTGTGTGTGTGGGGGGGGGGGTTGCTGCCCTCGGTAAAGGTCACGGCATCTCACCCTGGATGTAGGATTTAGGAGGGGTGGCGCTGTTGTAGCTGAAGTGTTCCAAGATGGCCGTGTCTCGAGAAAAGCACAGCAACACCTACGGAAACAGATGTATGTTTACATTTGCACTTAAGATTTAGACAGACGTGCACGCACACACACACGCACACGCACACGCACACACACACACACACACACTTACAACTGATGTATTTCCATCAGAGAAATTAAATTCTAATAAAATAAAATACTCTTTATTAGTCAATTTGTACACACACACACACACACACACACACACACAAATGAAATTTACTGTCTGCATTTAACCCATCCTAGTTGTGTAGCTGTGTAGCTAGCTGTGTTGTGTAGTTGTGTAGCGAGGAGCCATGGGCAACTGCAGCACCTGGGGACCAACTCAGGAATCAGGGACATCTATTGGTCATTTCATTCCATGCACCTGCGTACATGAAATGAAACCAAATACTGTTCCCCCCAGCCCACAGCAGTGCAACACAAAGACAAACACACACATCCAAAAACTACAACAACACATGTATCCAAACCACAGAAAAGCTACAAGAACACATATCCAACATATCAACAAAAACAAAAAAATTCACTGTCCAAGAGAGCGAACGGCAGGATGACTGTCAGACTGCCGGTCTGCGTGGGCTAGCAGTTAGCTTAGCCTGCCCCGCTTGCATGTCCTGTCCAAGCAGGGCCGTGGTCCCTGGGCCCACCAGACGCGGCAGACCAGGTTCCCCCGGCCGATCCAACGTGAGCTCTCCCAGCCAGACACCTTCAACACACCTCCCCACACTCCACAAGACCACACTAAAAACACAGCCAACTCTAGGCGAGGCCGCCGCCAGACCGCCATCGGTGTTATCGGAACTGCTGGTCTGCATGGGCTAGCAGTTAGCTTAGCCTGACCCGCTTCCGCGTCCTGTCAGACCGCCCTCGGTGTTTCCTCCTTAGACGCAACTCCAGACAGGGCCGTGGTCCCTGGGCAGACCAAGCTCTCCCAGCCGATCCAGCGCCAGCTCTCTCAGCCATCAAACGAAAACACAAACTTAAGATGCGGATGTGGATAAAGACATTGCATGGACGGTACTGGGTGAGGCCGCCACAAACGTAAGTTCATGCCGCTATCTTCCCACACCGGTACTGGGTGAGGCCGCTGCAAATGGGAATCCACACAGCCATCTTCCCACACTGGGAGCAGGTGAAAAGCACTGCCCTGGTCAGGGGCACAGACAGCAGTATTAACCCTAACATGCATGTCTTTCTGATGGTGGGAGAAACCCGGAGCACCCGGAGGAAAGACACGCAGACACGGGGAGCACATGCAAGCTCCACACAGAAAGGACCTAGGATGGCCTGGGGTTTGAACCCAGGACCTTCTTGCTGTGAGGCAACAGCGCTAACCACTGGGCCACCGTGCAGCCCCTAATTTATATATAATTGAAACAGAAGTTAATGTGGTGTATGAAGCTTTGAGGAAAAAACATTAGTCACATGGTCATGCTACCTAGTAGGCCTGCAATCTGTATGACTCATAGAAACACACACACACACACACACACACACACACACACACACACACAAAGAGCAGCTTGAATTGGAGGCTTGCACACAGACACACATAGAAAGACACATATACACACTGCACACACAAAAATGAGGGATTGGAGGGTTGCACATGCAGGCGCACGCGCACACACACACGCACGCACGCACACACACACACACACACACACAGTATTACTCTTGTTGAAAAGCGGGGACATCTCTTAATACATGTGTATTTGTGAAATAGTGAATGGTGTGCTTGAGCGTATTTCATTTCTCTTGAGAAAGGAGTCGATTAAAGAGGCCCACCTGTAGCCCGGCTCTCTGGATTCACCTCCTCGAGCCTTCATTGAGCCCCAATCAGTCGCTTCACTATATAACGACATAAAAGTAATGGGGGGGGGGTCAACCCAGTCCCATGTTTGTGTCTATGAATGGATTTCAATTTTCAGTCGCCTCTTAAACTGAACTGGGTGGTGGAAATGATCCCTCAGGGCGACCCGCCAAATGAGACCAGGAGTGGTTTGTGTGGGAGACCTCGTTATGTGGAGGATTACTGGAAAAACCTCAGGAGACGAAGGCAGGGGCATACATCCAGACTGCCCCCGTCAGTCCCCCGTCAGACCACATCATGACTCATGTCTGATGGAGAGCCGGTAGTCCGCCATCCTGCTTCAAGTATCACCCGTTTTATTTGAGTTGGATCATGAACTGTGAGGAGTCCCCTTCTGGCCCAGCTGGAAACAGCCAAAACTAATTAACGTTTACCTATGGAAACATAATCATCACTGCACTGATCATGTCAATGTTTAAGGTTACAAAAAAACTCCTTTAAGAGTTTACGAATGTAAAACTTTCACAGCCCGGACACGTGTAAGAGTCACGTACGACTGTCACATACTTTCCAGTTCTAGTAAGGTCAGAGAATACATTTCAGATAGACGAATCAGGAATCAGAAACACTTTGGCATTTCATTTCATTTCATGTACGGAAGTACATGAAATGAAATGAAATGAAATGTTGTTTCCCCACGCTCACAGTAGTGCAACATAAAGACAAAAACACATATCCAAAAACTACAAGAACACACACAAGAAAAATACAAAACGTCGCTCTCCAAAGCCAGGATGACTGTCGGAACGGCCGGTCTGCATGGGCTAGCAGTTAGCTTAGCATGCCCCGCCTCTGCGTCCTGTCAGACCATCCTTTGTGTTTCCTCCTTAAGCGCGCTCCTGGCAGAGCCGTGGTCCCTGGGCCCACCAGACGCAGCAGACCAGGCTCCCTCAGCCGATCCAACGCCAGCTCTCCCAGCCAGACATCTTTGACACACCTCCCCGCACTCCACACGATGACACCAAAAACACAGTCAACGCTAGGTGAGGCCGCCGCCAGACCGCCCTCGGTGTTATCGGAACCGCTGGTCTGCATGGGCTAGCAGTTGGCTTAGCCCGCCCCGCTTCCGTGTCCTGTCAGACTGCCCTCTGTGTTTGCTCTTCGGGAACAGCTCCGGGCAGGGCCGTGGTCCCTGGGCCCACAGGACGCAGCAGACCAAGCTCCCCTAGTCGATCCAGCACCAGCTCTCCAAGCCATCAAATGAAGACACAAATTTAGACGCAGACGTGGACAAAGACACTGCATGGATGGTACTGAATTCACGCCGCCATCGTCCCACACCAGTACTGGGTGAGGCTGCTGCAAACCTGAGTTCATGCCGCCATCTTCCAACACCAGAAGCGGAAGGTAAATCTTCAATCACGTGTAAATTCATCCAGTGGGAACTTCTTGTTGCCAAGCATCCACCTGCTGACAACACAGGACCCCTCCCATCTCCCCCTTATGTGTCGAGGGCTAAGCGTCTACTGATGCTAACCCATTAAGATGCCCCTAGATTTCTGAACCCAATACCAAAAAATGTGTAGCAGCACTCTGGGAATGTTGTGCAATAAGAAGCACTTTGCAAGTAAAATGTATTATTATTGCCATTATTATTCAAAATGATGCACCCAAGCTGAAATGGCTGCAGCTCTAGAACACTTTTGGATATACGCATGATCATGGTCTCTCCAGAAAGTATAGCTTGTTCCTCAAGTGTCAGATTTGGGTTTTCTCCTGAGCCCATGACTCAATGGAGCTATTGCTACAAGTCTTACCAGTTGCCTCTTCCAATTTGATGACATAGTACCAAAATATGAGCATGTTTTTCATGGTGGATATGTATAGAAAGACCTCCAAAATGCCCATTTGGAGTCTCCAGATGGGCATTTTGTGTCATGATGTTGTGGGCCTTTTTGACTGTGCAACATATATTTGTACCTTTCATCTAGACTGCTACGTCAGGTGCCGGTGTGTTTGAGCAGGGTAGGATCAGGGCAAAGTCAACCAAACTTTATAGGCAAAAAATATAGTGAGTCCAAATGTCAGCTCCCTGCCAGAGAATGACATCAACCATAGAACCGATAAACAGAAAAAATAAGTAGGACCAGAACATAAAGCAAAGAGACTCGGCCTATAAGCTAGCCATGAGGAGGGGTTGTTGGTACGCACGACCAGAAAGGGTTGTCCAACACCAATTCACCTGCTTCAGTCGAGTCTCACAATCTCAATGCTTCTGAATTCTTTCACTGCCTAGTGAGTCCAGGATCTGTCAATATTGACCATAACACGGTCGCTTTGTTCCCACCACACCTGTGTGCCCAGCGATAAGACGACTGCAGGCTGACATCATGTTCAGTAGCTCTGAATAAACCACTCAGTGGGTCCGTTATTAGTTACCTATCAGATAAAGGCAGAAAACGCAAACAGACCTGTGGCTAACAGAGTAGGCCATTACAACATCTCCGACACGCCGTGCACACATCGTCATGACGCTCTCTCGCCGTCCCGGATTTACGTGCAACTGGAAATAGCTAGCGCAGCTTTCGACGAATGCCCTTAAAACACAGTAAACTTGCTGGGTTGGAAGTCTCACGGTGCTTATGTGTTCAACCAAAATAAATTGTTGAGATGTGTGAACTGATGTTGAACAGTGTCAGAGTCGTACTAACACAAGGGTTTTGTGTGCCCGGTGCGCAGCAACACCTACTTTTATCACTGCTGAGGAGAGCGGGAATACGAGGGAAACGCTGAAATGTGGACCTAAATACTTTTTTTTTTGAGTTTTCCCCCTTTTTCTCCCCAATTGTACCCATCCAGTTACCCCACTCTTCCGAGTCGTCCCGGTCGCTGCTCCACCCCCTCTGCCAATCCAGGGAGGGCTGCAGACCACCACATGCCTCCTCCGATACATGTGGAGTCGCCAGCCACTCCTTTTCACCTGACGGTGAGGAGTTTCGCCAGGGGGACGTAGTGTGTGGGAGGATCATGCTATTCCCTCCAGTTCCCCCTCCCCCCTGAACAGGCGCGCCAACTGACCAGAGGAGGCGCTAGTGCAGCGACCAGGAGGCACATACCCACATCTGGCTTCCCACCCACAGACACAGCCAATTGTGTCTGTAGGGAGGCCCAACCAATCCGGAGGTAACACAGGGATTCGAACCGGCGACCCCAGTGTTGGTAGGCAATGGAATAGACCGCTACACCACCCAGACGCCCCAGAAATATGTTAACTAGTTAAATGCCAGAAGTCAAGTCAAACAGCTTGCAATCCTGTGAAAACTGCAGAAAGAGAAAAGGTGAAGAAAGACAGACTCCTCATGCTGCCTGTGCACTGTGGACGGATGGAGGAAATGGGTGCACATAAACGAAAGAAACAAACCGGTGGAGAATGAAGGAAGAAGAGTGAGAGTGAGCCCACCTGGTAGAGGAAATCTTCAAACACGAAGTAGTGGTCATCATTACTGGCTGTGAGCTTTACATCCTGGTGGGTAGGCCAGTCGCCACAGGAGAGAGAAGAACATTTAACATTCATCACTTCCGACGTTGCAGCTCAGTGATTAAAAAACACCAAACGTATGGACAGTAGCCAGAGTATACACCAGAAGCCGAAAAAACATCTCAGAACCATTTCAGGCTTAAACTTTAACATATTTTCTGTAAATATTGATTATGTACTATCCATAGCAGCTGTTGGGGCAAACAAAATAAAAACATTAGCTCAATCAATCAACCAACCAATCAAACTTTATTTATATAGCAGATTTCATACATTAAAATGCAATGCTCTTTACATTAAGTGAAAGTGCACAGAAAAAATGAAGGTGAGAATAAAAGAAACAAGACAGACCAATTAAAAAGTAGAATGAGCACTTTTAACCATAATAAAGTGAAGAAAGTCGATCCATCCATCCATTAACCAAGCCGCTTATCCCAATCAGGGTTGCGGGGATGCTGGACCCTATCCCAGCAGTCATTGAGCGGCAGACGGGGAGACACCCTGGACAGGCCGCCAGGCCATCACAGGGCCGACACACACATTCACACCTAGGGACAATTCAGTATGGCCGATTTACCTGACCTACATGTCTTTGGACTGTGGGAGGAAACCGGAGCACCCGGAGGAAACCCACGCAGACACGGGGAGAACATGCAAACACCACACAGAGGAGGACCCGGGACGACCCCCAAGGTTGGACAACCCTGTGGTTTGAACCCAAGACCTTCTTGCTGTGAGGCGACCATGCTAACCACTGCACCACCATACCGCCCGATGTTTATAATAATTCTTTGATTATAATTATAATCTAGATATGAACAGATATTTACAGATGGCTCACATCACCTGAAAATCCTTAAATTTCTCAGGTTATTTGTAAGAAAGTTTAAATGAATTTCAACCATAATAAAGTGAAGAAAGTATACAAGAATTTAAAAAAAAGAATGACATGAATAAAATGGAAATAAAACCAAAAAGAAAACTGAACCCATAGACGATCAGGAGCAGATGAAGAGCTAATAAATAAAGGCAGAATCAGCTGGGCTGAGCGGAGAGCACAGTTAAGCAGATGTTTGGTGTCTGGTGTTGGATGGTCCTGTCCTCGGCGACCTGACCAGAACAGATATATAACAGAGCGTACCTTGTAGATGAGGCTGTCCACCAGCAGGTCGTGTTGGATGACCCCCGCCTTCAGCTGTTCGTAGTGCATCACATCCTGAACAGGAAGAAACCGACAGTCACCGAACAGAAAAGCCTTGCCGACACCGACCCACAGACGACTCAGTACATATAAACACATATTATACACTGTGATTGATCGACATCATCGTAAACTCAAAACCTCACATTTGACAACACAATACCACACAAACAGTGGCTGAGGCCTAATCATTTTCCAACAATCACGTGACAGGGATCCGTTCACCGAATTTCAGATTTATGAATCCATAACCCACCTTATGGATGCGACTAAATCAGCTTTATGCGCCTTCTCTGACACTTGACACTAGCAGGATTCAACCGAGGTTTAAGGATGGATATGCTCATGTTTCCGACAGCGGGGTTAAACTGGGGATCATCTCCGGTTTGAGACATCATAAAAGAAGGAAGGAACATATTATGAATGGAAGTTGGAAAAAAAATTGTCAGTTGATGAAGTTCCCCAGCGATGGCTAACGGATGTGAGGAGGACAGAAACAGAGTGCAGGGTAGTTCTTTTGAGTCCATACGTGATGGAGGGCTACAGTAATCTGGACGGTGTCAGAGGAGGTTATGCTACAGTCATGCCTGGCGGATTACCTGTGGGATAATACGTGACAGGGTACGCTCAACGCTGAGGCCAAAAAACCCCCGACGTGAATCACAGAACGGTGGTCTCGACCGCTGAGCTAAATCTGAATGTTCACCGCGATTGCTACTGATTCAGTCTGTTGCCATGGTTACAGCGCATGCATTCAGAACAGTGATTTGAACCAGTCTATAGGTGTGCATTATACAGTTTTAAACAGAATCAGAATACTTTATTCACCCCCGAGGGGAAATTAATGCACATCCTCCAGCCAATCAGAGACCATTATTGTCTGTGATCATGGTATAAATCATGGAGGACCAAACCTGACTCATTAGGAAATAAATAAACTATTTGTTCATTATCTGAACCACTTATCCTGCCCTCAGGATAAGCGGTATACATTTTAAAAATGTATACATAAATAATAATACATAATGCATAAATAATACTAATACATGTATTATTATTATTATTTACGTATCACATAACACATAATACATAAATTATTTATTTATTTCTCAACAAATTGGGAAATTAATTCAAAAATAAATTCAAAAATACATTTAGCAGGATTTTTTTTCCTTCAGCAGGACTTTCCTGCAGTTTATTTTGCCTTCAGCATGCAAATTATGCGTTGTCCCAGATTCATGATTGGACGATCCTTGGCACAGTATCTGGTTCGATCGCTAATGCCCGGTTTGGGAGTATTAGAGGATGTTTGTTTTGTTTGAGAAAACTGTCCTATTGTCACATTGACAAAACCATAATGAGCTCAATCTATCGTGCTTTTATTGAATTGATTTTATCTTTTTCTTTCGTGTCGTGATTTGGAAAGCTCTCTTTAAATGGTCCAGTAGGCTGACTGGTGAGTCACAGCTTCACCCAGCATGCCTGTACACCAGACCATTACCGCGGATAACCAGACTGGTTTTAAATGACGACTCCCACCCTTTGCACAGTGAATTCCAGCTTCCTCCTTCTGAAGGGAAGTTTGTAGTCCCAAGGTGTAGACAAAAGCAGTATAAAACTAGCTTTGTTCCAGCAGCCATCACGCTGATGAACAAGTTGTAGCAACATAACACTTTTATCGTACTTGCCTGCTGTCTGTGTTGTTTGTAAAATAGGTGTCAAGACAGATACCTTGTCTTACCATGAACCAAATCTACCTATGGATACAAATAAAGTAACTTGAACCTGAACATGTCTGTTTACACAAACTGTCTCTATAGACCTTTCACATCAACAGCTCCACCAATAGCGCCACCTTCAAGTGTTGACGGAAAAAACTGGCTGTATTCTCTTCATCTGTGAATGTAGATGTGGCCCTCATTGCTTGGCGCAACCTGGAGGAAGTTGCTCTTCAACAGAGTCAAAGTTCACATGGTGATGGAATGCTGGGTGCCCATCCTAGTTTCCACCTGTTGACACCGTAGAAAAGTTCAATCCCCGTGTTACCTACGGCTTGGTCGGGCGTCCCTACAGACACAATTGGCCATGTCTGCAGGTGGGAAACCAGATGTGGGTATGTGTCCTGGTCGCTGCATTAGCGCCTCCTCTGGTCGGCCAGGGCACCTGTTCGGGGGGAGGGGGGAACTGGGGGGAATAGTGTGATCCTCCCACGCACTACACCCCCCTGGTGAAACTCCTCACTGTCAGGTGAAAAGAATCGGCTGGCGACTCCATGTGTATCGGAGGAGGCATGTGGTAGTCTGCAGCCCTCCCCGGATCAGCAGAGGGGGTGGAGCAGTGACGGGGAGGGCTTGGAGGAGTGGGGTGATTGGCCGGATACAATTGGGGAGAAAAACGGGGGGGGGGGGGGGGGGGAGTCCAAGCATTCAGACTGAACCCTGTATAGCATGCGTGAACACAGACTTTTAGCTTCCACCTCATACTTATAGGCACTAGGCATTAGCAACCTAACCAGATACTGTGCCATACACCGTCCAATCACAAATCTAAGACAATGCATAATTTACATACTGTGGGTGAAATAAATTGGGCCACACCACTTTAGAAAATTCTGAAGAAAAATAAATCCTGCAAGGTAAAATAAATTCTGATATGATATAGTGAATGACAGAAAATGCCTGAGATAAATTCATTTACACATTTATAAATTCATTTCTCTGCGCATTTTTTATTAATTAATTCATTTATTAATTTATTTGATCATTTCATTTATTTATTCATTATTAAATTAATTAATTTATTCATGTATTTATTTCTCAATTCATTTGAGCAATTTTAAAAATTATGTATTACTTTATTTCATAAAAAGTCAGGATTGGCCCTCTATAATAAATATTTTAATTACACAGGGATGTCTAATACTGGATTCTGATTGGTTAATTAAAGCATTCTGCTGATAGTAAATGACAATATACATTCAATTTATTGACTTCCATTATAAGGTAAAGCCATGTCCTGCTTTCTAATAGATATGACATCTATATTATGAGGGTTTCATGAGTTTACTATCATCATATTTTAAGAAATATATGAAAAATAAGGTAAAATCTAGAAATAATCATAAAATATAGCCCCAAGCTGCAATTAATGGGGTCTAAACAGTTTCACACATGTGCCACCTATTGGCAAATTCAGACCAAATGTAGTCAGCTTGCATCTGGGGTGTACCTGCACATGATTTGGCATGACCCATGGATTCAGGAGGAGCCAAAATTTTGATTCAAGACCAAATTTTTTTTGAGCTAGATGCCAAAACGTAAAGTAAGTTGTTTCAGCAACACCACAAGATTGATTATGACCAAATGTTGGAGGCTTGCATCTGGAGTGTGCCTGCAAATGTGTACCAAATTTCATGATGATCAGTCGTACAGAATTGTGTGTTGGCAGCTGAAATTTGGCTGATGGCGGCCATGTTTTGGAGCATGAGGACGTCCTGCTAGATATCATTAAACCTTTGTACAATGAAGAAGCATACACATTTTCAAATGAATAGAACTCACAGCTAATGAATTATGACTTTTAAACTTATGATGCTTCTACAGCGCCACCTCTTGGTCAAATGGCACAAAATTTGTCATGGTCACTCAGACGTCATACACAAGTACACCAAATTTGGTTGCAATAACACAAAGGGTTCAGGAGATGTGATATTTTTTGTAATATAAGCCCCTACCACAGCGTTTGAGCAAACTTTGGGGGCCAGTTGTAGCAAAAGTGTTGGTGATAAAATCCTGAAAGAAATCACAAAAACCTCTGCTGATATCAGCTGTATTGTCAAAGATTTTGATGAAGTTTGATCAAACATTTGGCGAAACAGAAAATGTTGTGCATATAGTACTAATGGCAGTAAGACATTGAATGTCCCTGCAGAATCATTGTTTGACATATCTGTATACTTTTAGAAACATGTGATCTCTAGTATCTAAAGAATGCCTGTGTCAGTTTTGGTAGCATTTGAATGAGACTTGTGGAGATATAGATGTTGATTGATTTTGCATTTCGCATTTCGATTTTGCACTTCTGAATTGACCATAAGTTGCAGCGGGGCAAAATTTAATTACGCGTCAGTGGATGTGCTGAAAAAAATCCGCTCTGTAGGACATACGGGTGATTTTTTTCTAATTGAAATTTGGAGATGTCTATAAATTTAGATTTGTTGTAGTAAGCCACACCCACCTTTAAACAATCATTACCAAATTTGATGACCCGAGCTCGAGCAAACGGAATTTTGTACAAATCCATGCAGCCGATTGCGAGATAAAAACTTTTCGCGTTTTGTCGCCCCCTAGCGGTGAAGTGCAGTGTAGTTCAATACGAAGGCTTGAACATGTTTCTTAGACTTCCGGCTGATTTCTCAACGCGTTCACGAGTTACTGAGAATTTTTGGAAATGAGCTATTATCGTAAAAACTGACTAATCGCATCGGACTGACATTAAAATGTATTTTAAATTCGTCTGAGAGTGTAGACGAGCCTGGCCAAGTTTTGCGACGATCGGCTCGGTGATTTACGACACGTCGCAAAGGTGATGTGGCGAAAATCGAGAAAAGGTCGCAAAATTTGACATTTTTACAACCTCACGACAGATAGAACACCACCAACTGAATTTCAGTATCTAACAAGACCTGGATTGAAGTCTCCTCGATACTAGAGTTCTCTGTCCACTTTAAAAATGAGACACAGAGGCGTATTGACAAAGGAAAATCACAGGTAGGAAATAATTTCTGCTCATTTAAATAAACAGTTCCCTTGAATACAAATATTTACTACCGCCAGCTTGGGAAGGAGGAGCCGGACCCCACAAACACTTGTGTTTAGTTTAATTAAAACATTTACCAGTTTAATTAAAACATTTACATTGTGTCGGGTTATTAATCATCTGTAACAGCACAGTTTAGCAACGAGCGTTCATAGGATGCATGTCACGCAACTCTGGAAATGTGAGGGGGTGTGCACGTAGCTAGCTGACTTTGCTAAATGTGTTTGCCCTGGCGCAGTCTGGGGCCTGAGCTAACACTCTCCAGACCTCCATTGGGTTCCTCTAAGCTCGCCCTTGAACATCAATCTTCCCTTGGCACTGTGTTATTTTATCAGGTCGACCACGTCACCAGGGTCGGTGGTCCGGGGTCCCTGCAGCTCAGCGTTTATACAGCAGTTTGCCACACAAAGAGCCACAGCCGTCCTGTCGGAGACAGCGATGTCAAACCAACACCATCTGATTATGTTGGCATGTGTGCATCCAAAGACCAGACAGAGGTACATTAGGTTGCCCGTGGGGCACCAAAGACTGCAGAGGCTTATTTAACATTTGAGCGAAACCTGCAGATTGCCAGTTGGGTTGGGGTTCAGTCTGAGAAACAAGTTTTCTGAAGACCTGGCAAACACAGGTTAGACACCCACGTGACAAACAATAGTCACCTTGAAGTCAAAGCAAAGGAGGGGGCGGAACCCTAAATATTTTTATTAACACAATATTCAAATATTATTGACATTACCCCCCCCCCTTTTTTTTTTTTCCTCCCGAATTGTACCTGGCCAATCACCCTGCTCTCTGAGCCATCTGGGTCGCCGGTCCAACCCCTCTGCCGATCCGGGGAGGGCTGCAGACTATCACATGCCTCCTCCGATACATGTGGAGTCGCCAGCCGCTTCTTTTCACCTGACAGTAAGGAGTTTCACCAGGGGGACGTAGTGCGTGGGAGGATCAAGCTATTCCCCCCAGTTCACCTTCCCCCCCGAACAGGCGCGCCAACCGACCAGAGGAGGCGCTAGGTGCAGTGATCAGGACACATATCCACATCCAGATTCCCACCTGCAGACACGGTCGATTGTGTCTGTAGGGACCCCCGACCAAGCTGGAGGCAACACGAGGATTTGAACTGGCGATCCCTGTGTTGGTAGGTAACAGAATAGACCGCTATGCTACCCGGCGCCCGATATTCAAATATCATAAGAGTGTATTTATTACTATATAGATTTAAGTGATTCAGTTCACGTGTACGCACAGTAAGAAAACATGTTTATGTTTGTTACTTGGATACCGAATAGCTCAGACAATAACAGTCAGCAAGTCTTTCTGGGCTCCGCGATAATGTTCAAGCATTAAAATAAGAGCATCCTAAACCTCACACAACATGATTTACACATCACATTCACACAGACACACATACACACTGGAGGGTCGTATGCATTAACCTCTACCTCAATGTACAGGAAATATGCCAACATGCAATGTCGGCCAGAAAGTATTTCTAGGAATCTGCACAGACATGACTGGGCAGAGAGGCCTTCAACGGCCCAATCATTAACTGCAGAAACGACGGCAGTTTAAAGGCTCCCGATGTAGAAAACATGGAGTTTGGGAATGGCTGCAGCTGTACACGCATGAGCACTTTATAACAAACACTGACAGCTGACAGAGGCCGCTGGAGAGTAATTTGACCGTGCGTGTGCGTGTGTGTGTGTTACCTGTGGCTGGTTAGTGGAGTTGAGGATAAGGGCCCACAGGTCCGCCCGCAGCCCTGTAGGGCAACCCTGCCTGCTGTACTGCTGTGCTGCAGCACTGTCCTGCTCCATAACCACTGACAGGAGAGCGAGAGAGATGTGAAAACAGAATAAACAGACAGCAAGACAGACAGATTGACAGACAGATGAACAGACAGACGGTGAGAAAGTTGGACAAAGAGGCAGAGACAAAATATATCGACATATATTGTCATTTATTCCGTGTAAATGGGGACATTGCTGCAAACAACAACACAAACATTCCACTGCCTTGCTTTAGGGCACAAAAACTGTGTCAACACAAAATACGTAACACCGGAATGTGTGCAACAGCGGTCATTACGTAAACCCTCTCAGAACCACTCAAACCCACACATCTCGACACGCTCTCCAAACTCTCCATCTTATCTCCAACCTGTCCTCCATCCAGCGTGACGGCTGCCAAAAAAAAAAAAAAAAATCGCAGTCCTCGACTCGAGGTGTTGGCCAGCCATAACATAAACTGAAGAAAATCCTCTCTTCATTATTTCGATATTTTAAGTGCATTAAACTCTTGGCCTGGAATACCCCAGGCCAAGTATTAGAGCTCACACACACACACACTAGACGGAAGGGTAAAAAGAACGGACACGAGTCTTTAGGGTTGTGTATACGAAACACCGGCTGTGCTCTCCAAGAGTCCCATCAATCGGGGTCTGATCGGTGTCCATGAGAGGGTTGTGTTTACGCCACGCTCACTGCACCGTGATGACTGAAGAGTCAAAGTGCCCCTCTCGCCTGTTAGGCCAGACGACACCACTTTAGGGATCAGAGGAGGTGATTAATAATGGCGGGAGCTATCATTAGGGATTTTCTAATGGGGCCAGGTGGTGTATGTATTGTAAGTAAGTGAGCGAAAGAGAAAGAGCGGGAAGAAAAATGCACATGTACCATACTGTAGGCCACCGGCAAGAGCAGAGACAATTATCATTTGCTTAGAGCTGAGAAATCCATCTATTATCCAAACCGCTTATCCTGCTCTCAGGGTCGCGGGATGCTGGAGCCCATCCCAGCAGTCATTCGGCTGCAGGCGTGGAGACACCCTGGACAGGCTGCCAGGCCATCACAACCCCCCCCCCCTCACACACACACACCTAGGGATAATTTAGTATGGCCAATTCACCTGACCTACATGTCTCTGGACTGCGGGAGGAAACCAGCGTACCCGGAGGAAACCCACACAGACACGGGGAGAACACAGAGCACGACCCGGGACGACCCCCAAGGCTGGACTACCCCAGCGCTCGAACCCAGGACCTTCTTGCTGTGAGGCGACCGCGCTACCCACTGCGCCACCGTGCCGCCCTAGCTGGGAAATGTATCGATAAAATCAATATTGTGACACGGCTAGATATGGTGTTGGATTGTGGTTGTGGTAATATGGTGATATAACTCAAATGTTGTTAGTCCCTGGTCTTAAAGGCTACATTTACAGTACATTGAGACAATTTTATGAACTGATCTGACTGTTTGACCGAAATGAACAACGCATGTCTGCTTGGTCATCATATCCACATTACTAATGATCATTTCTCTGCATTTCATTAGTGTGTAAATATCTTAGGAAAGCACCACAAAACATCATCACATTGTTGACAATGAGGTATTCAGTATTGCCAATATTGCCAAGAGCTACATTTAGTATTTACCACGTGTGGTAGAGGTGTGTGGTTTAGCCTTGGCTGCAAGGGGAAAGAGAGGGGGCATCGATCGCAAGAGAGCAGGTGCAACAGTGATCAGCCTCAGGTGTGTCAATCTAACAACCTCCATCCATCCATCGAGTATCCAAGCCACTTATCCTACTTAGGGTTGCGGGATGCTGGAGCGTATCCCAGCAGTCATAGGGTGGCAGGCGGGGAGACACCCTGGACAGGCCGCCAGTCCATCACAGGGCAGTCTAACAACCTGTGCTTTACATACCACAGTGAAGCTGGATCCTAGACTGACACTGACTGACATGAACAGTGGACAAGACGAAAGAGAAGGTGAGCCAGACGTCACTCTGGGACAAAGAGAGAGCAAGGCAGAAGGCTCCAGCACCCCAGCATGCCAGCTACTGATGCTAAAAGACATTCTAAATAAAAACACCTGTGTTGGGTGGCAAAGGGTTCAGATGGAGGACAGACACCATTTCAAATGAACACAGGTATCCTCATTTAGAAGCAGAATTGATTTTACCCCCCCACTTTTCCCCCAAATTGTATGCCACCAATTACCCCACTCTTCCGAGCCATCCCGGTCGCTGCTCCACCCCCTCTGCTGATCAGGGGAGGGCTGCAGACTACCACATGCCAGGGTGTCTCTCCACCTGCTGCCCAATGACTGCTGGGATAGGCTCCAGCATCCCCGTGACCCCAATTGTGATAAGCTGCTTGGATAACGGATGGATGGATGGATGGACAGCACTACAATATGACAAAATCACTACAAAGTGGACTAATATAGTGAGTAATGAGTGATTTCAGACAGCTCATGTGTTCCAGTATTCACCAATAAACAGGACATGATGAAAATTGAAAAAATAAAAAGATTGAAAACGTGAAGAGAGAATGGCAGCCATAGATGCAAATTCCAACGTTCAACACATTTTTCAGAGACAAATACTGTGGCTATAGCAGTGAAAGTGCTAAACCACTGGAGCTAGACATGCACATGCGCGCGCGCACACACACACACACACACACACACACACACACACACACATAAAAGCGATTTAAATCACTGAACCCAACACTTTATCTGCCTTACCTTTCTTTCCGATGTGTACATACTCGCTTTCAAACAAGTCTGTGCAGAGGAAGGAAAGAATGAACAACAGGAACGCATCAGTAGTCAGCTGGGAGGGGCTGCCCTTTGAAAACCCTTCCAACATTATCTGCTTCATTTACAAACACAGGGCCAGTGGACACCATGCCGCTTCAAACCTGAGCCATAAACCGCAAAACCGACAGTCTGTGGACACAGAGATAAAGGTTGAGAGGTCCCAGACAGCCTGAATCTGCATGGGAGCCACAACCAGCTAGAGAGGTTTACATCATTTGATACCAATGTTCACAATTTAGACAAGTCTTCATCTTGGTGATTCAGATTATCTCTTGTTAGACAAATACTGCTTTATCCATCCATCCATCCATTACCCAAACCGCTTACCCTGCTGTCAGGGTCACGGGGATGCTGGAGCCTATCCCAGCAGTCATTGGGCAGCTGGGATAGGCTCCAGCATCCCCGCGACCAAACTAAAATAGGAGGTGACTATTCATAGTATGAGTGATACCGATCTGCCCAATTCATGGCTACCTACAACTCCGGTAGCAGGAATAAATACATATGCGATATGCGTAATAACATAGTTAAGCAATAGAATTAGCATATTTCCACTTGATTAGCCCCAATATAAACAAGCACAACCTTGCAAACTGATCACATCTCTTGTTTTGAAACAAGGAAACCGACACACATGAGTGAAGATGTCTCTGGTGGCCATAATTTTTGGAAAATCAATCTAAATTTTGCATTAATAAGTAACTAATACATAAGCTGAGAAGATCTTAAGACCAAAAAACCCTTGTGACCAATCTGACATCTAAGCACTAAGAAGGGCAAAAGCCCAATAGAGACCCAGTCTTTTCTCCGTCACCTGGATGTACATGGGTGTGGTCGTCGATGCCCATCTGTCCTGTGGTCAGGCTCAGCTCTGAAAAGGCCTCTCTCTGTCGGTAAATAAATAAATAAATAACCAAACAAACAAATAAACAAACAAACACAAAAGTAGGCTTTAAATCAAAGTCTTGGCATCATTAACGTAGTCCAAAGCCAGCTTGGTAAGAAACATGTGCATGATGCCTATAGAGCAGTGATAATAAACACACTACACACACGTGCACATGTACTACATGCACATATGCACCCACATCCCACTTTCTTACCATCTGTGGGATATCCCGGACATTCAGGGGTACCTGGATGAGACCCCAGTGGCTCCTGACGCTGACCTCATCACTGCTGTCGTGGTTGGGGTTCTTCAGGCTGATCAGCACCTGGAAGGTGTTGGAAATGTGGTTCTAGTTACACCAGATCTCATCCAGACCAACCTCTGGTGTGGATTTCAACACAAAGGCCATTTACCTCTAGGAAGTCTTTCGGGGCATAGACGGGCCTGACATGACTTACATCTGTGGAGGACAAACAATCACATATGTGTAAACGTGATTCATTGGTAATATCACTGAGTGATGACAGCGATTATATAAGTATAGCGTTTTGGTTGCTAAAGCTATATACTATCATGAGTATTAACTTATTTATCAGTTAAGTTTCATTCAAAAAAACTTGAACTTGCTCATTCTCAGCATGAACTTGTCCTGACAGGCTTGACTAAGTGCAGTCAGACCTGCAGACCACTGCAGACCTGAACACGTCTGCAACTGCAGCAGAGTGGCCTGGGTAAGCTAATGCAGCCTCAGGCTGCCTGAAGTGGGACTTCCAGCCGATGACCATCCAGCACAGCAATAAAGTGAAGTGCCTTGTCAGCCCTGGAAGGGGGGGGGGCATGGTTAGGTTTGGATGTATGGTGTAGTTCCGCTTGATATCGGGGCTCAGTCCAAGGGGTCTGGATAATTTCTACAACCCCGAGTGTTTACAGCCAGGTGACAGCCCACAGTCCTAAATGTTATCATATCCCAACATGCTCAGATAGCACTGTTAGGATACAAAGATACATCTTGTGCAACGCGTGTATTTGTGCAACTCCTTCGCTTGTTGTCAGGAGCAAGCTCTGCAAGCACCCCCATGTTAAAACATCAAGAGATGTGATGTTTAACACCGAGGGCAAGAGACCCCCGTCGTCTCATGTCGATGTATCCCAAAATAAGCTGCAGCTCACTCTCTTTTTGTAACGACTACCATCAAGTTGCACTTGAGCAAGGCAGTTAAACCTGAGCGACACCACAAGTGCTGCTCAGCAGTCAACTGTGGAAGTTTATTTTTGCACCAGTCTGCTTAAAGTTAGTCAGAGACAAGGCACTGCTGAAAAAAAAGCATATACATCCAAATTCCCTGGAAAATTATTGTTAAAAAAACAAAACATGAAATTCATTAGTAAAAACAAGAAATACACTAATACAAAGTTGTACAGGTACATGTACAAGTTATTGCTAAACTTTTATATCAATTAATGTTTTTTGGGCCAAACTTTTGCATAAAGTCTTGAAACCTGGTTCATCTGTGCCCATCTCATTCCACTTGTTGATGAACTCCTTCTGCTCCACGGCAGGTCTCTGTGGAGCAGGACAAAACAAAAACAAAAAATGGCCCATCTACTTTTAAATTATTTTACTGCCAATACAGTTAAAAAAAAAAAGACCAATAACATAAAAAACATGTTTCTGTAAAGACAAATAAATATATCTCAGCATTAAACCAAATAACTTTGTGTATTTTTGGTCAAAACTCTTCAGCTCTACCACTCCACTGGATTTCTGAGCAAGGTTTGATGCTAACAGGCCCTTAGCTGAAGTTAAGACTGAGCCACTTCTCAGCTCGGTCAACCCAGAGATATACGGGGAGAAATATGCAAGAAAAGGGGGGTTTTCATGAACACATAATGATTCTTGAAAGCTTGAACTCGGAATTATCACAGTTACGCTGGAGAGCATTATGCTTTGACAACAGATTTTGGCACCTTGCGAGCCAGCGGGACTCCCAGCTCCGTACTCATGCTGTTCAGACTTTTGAGGATTCTCCTCTCCCAGTTGGCCTGTAACAGAACAAACACACGAACACACAAACACACCAGATCCCGTTCTCTTAAAGACCTAAGCTGTAAAAAGAAATCAAACTGTATCTCTGAATTCAAGCTAACAGAAAAGAAGATGTCACTTAGTTGAGTGATGAAAGATATATCAATAAACATTGTATCCAGATGAACTGATTCAACCGTCTTTGATTTTCTTACCTGGATTAACGAGCATGCATCAAGACAGAAAAGACAAGAGTCACTGAGACAAGAAGAAGAGCGAGACAGCCCGATGGAAATAGGAAGAGACAGACTGACCTGTGCCTCGCGCATGTAGGCCAGCGGTTCTTTCAGATGTGCCAGAGGAGCCCCGGGATGGCTTGGGGGGGGCTGGCTAGCTCAGCCAAAGCACAAGAGAAAACATGGGGGGGGGGTGTTTGGTGGTGGTGTTATTGCCTGACTCAGTGCATTGAAATGCTGTCATGTTTTTACTACTGATATTGAACACCTGCAGAACTGCAGTCTGATGGCGCTGTCAAACTGCAACAATTAACTAAAAGACACAACAAATGCAAAATGTTGACGGCACGCTATGCAGAATTTGAGATTTTTTTTTCTTTCAGAAAAGGAAAAGCGAGCAGCTGCTGCAAGTATCTTTCATTACAGAGCTCAGCCAAGTCAAAAGTCATCCACAACTTCATCCACCACTCGTCTCATGTCTTCTTCCACTTCTTCTGTTTAAGACATATTTAATGACTCATGGTCCCCTTGTGTAATACAACATCCAACCCAATGTAAACAGCTTTAAGAGGACAGGGTTTGACTCGGGTCCAAGAGAAGCAGGAATCAGACAGTGCCGTATGTTCTCCTTAAAAAGAAAGGCAGCAGATGTCCTGAATGAATTTTGAATTTGTGGCCGGGGGAACATAAATGAGGGGTGCATGTCCCCATTAAGCTGCAGTTGAGGAATAGCCAGTATTCAAAAGTTACCACCACTTGTGCATATTTACCTTATATTGTAATAACTAGAATCAAGCTGTAGTATTTGTACTGCAAAGCTGCAGCAACTTTGACATTGAACTGTACGGAAATAACAGAAACTTATGGAGCGACCCCAGTTTAATGTTGTGTGTAAATGTCAAAAATTGTTCCCAAAATTAAAAATTACAATAAAATAAAAAGGAATAAGCAGCAAAATATGTATGACTGTATGTTGCAGTTTTGGACATAATTTTCTTTTACAACGGAAAAATTCGAGATTTTATGTCCCTTGACAAATGTCTCAACTGATTAATTGATCTGACATTATTGGACATTTTTTCATTTTTACTTTGGCATATTATGGCAATAAAACACTGAATTGAAAACTTAAGCATATTACAAGTTAAAAAAAAAAAAAACACAGGACGGCATAATCCAGTATGACCCGGGAGTTGATATCTGGGTTATGGTAAACTGCTGTGTATTTCCCTTAGGAAGGCTGAACTAAAGTGTTCTTCCTAATAGCCCGAGATACGAGAACCCAAATAACATTAAGAAGCCGGGGGTGGGGGTGGGGGTGGGGGGAGTATAACAGCAGGACTTTTGCGGCTCTGTTATTGAAATGAATGACTAAGCCCTTTGAGTATACGACAAGAAATGCAAAGTTAATAACAGCGACTTCATGCAGAGGCTCTGGTTTAGGGGCCCCCCTGAGCTGTTGGGGCCCCGGGCCCAGGCCCATTAGGCCCACTTGGTAATCCACCTATGAACATATCTAAGTGTCCACAGCACAGAGCTGGGAAATAAACTGCTCTAGGGGTCAAGAAATTAGTTTAACATTTGCTCTGAGCGCTCATACAAAAGACACATTTGTCTCACCCGAAAGAATCAGATTTGCTCTACCCTTTTTATTTCTTTAAAAAATGTGAAGAAACAGGGCATTTTGTGGTGGGGGTGGCAGTCGGACACAGACAAGAACAGGGGGTCGGTGGCTGGCTGGTTGGAATCAGACAGGGAGCAGGAAAATGTATAATGTTTTATTTGCATGTGTGTCGAAACTATTCGGACACACAAGCATTCAGGACTGCGAGCTAATGGCAGAGCTGAAACAGCAGGAGCACAAAGCTGGAAGATTTATTGCAGGAAATGTGAATATTACCAGACTTGCACAGAATATTGAGATTTTATCCAGGGCAGATGTCGTTCATTTAAAACAAGCCAAATATTCCAGATTTTTACTCAAAAAACCTATTTAAGAGTGCAATTACTCTTAATGAGTACACAAATATTAATCAAAGTCTCTTTTCAGTTCTTGATCATTCAAATGTGTATTTTGACCATTTCCTGCATATGGATTTTACGAACAGCAGTGTATTATATTCCAATCAGCATGATTGCAACCCTTTAAGAGTTGGCTTAAAATGAATCGTATAAGGTGCCTCAGTGTGTTTGTGTAAGGCTTTTAACAGAAATATAACACTCAGAATTACTTACACATGTATTTCCCTATATACAGCATTCTGCAGCTTTCTTTCCCACCCTGTTAGGGAAAAAAGCAAAAATAGCAAAGTGTACTTTACTGATAGATAGATAGATAGATAAGATAGATGAAATATGTCTATATAGGAAAACAAAACAGAAATGGAAGAGAACAAATGAGACAAATGTACAATATCTAGTCGCAGAATCAACATTATCCACATCAACAACGAACACTGTTCGACTGCTCGATTACTTGAACGCTTGCTATAAAGATCAATGAGTTACGTTTGTAGAGGTACAGCAAATACAATAACCGCAATAGTAGTGAAATTAATAATAATAATAAAAACAATCATTACCATCATCAATCATTATGATTCCTTTATCAGCCCACCTGCAAGATAGTGTTGATTGACGTATGATATGACGTCACCGCGCTCACCTGACGTTTTGAGAAAATTGCGCACGTCCTCTTTGAGCGACTCCAGTTTTATTTCGGGCTGGTGCAAACACTCCTAAATAATAACATGCAAAAGCAAGTCACAGGTTCAGTATTTTTTTCTCTTGGGTGCCTTTTGTTTTAAACTAGTGGTCTATAGAAAGCTACCTGAGTGACAGCTGAGTCGGGACGACATTCTTGGTTGCACAGGTTTTTTTTTTTTAAAGGACCCGACCGGTTGTTTTTGTACGTTTGTCCGTGATGTACAACGTATGGTTTACATTTCCCAAAATACATCGAAGTTTAATTTCATTATTTCTTTTAATCCAAACGTTCAGGTGTTTAAATAATCGTCCATCCCTCCGCTTCTCTGGCTAACGCGGTGACCATGAAGAATCCGCGAGCGTTTAAGTCTCGTTAATAAAACAGCGTGTCATTCCACGGACTATTTTCTCTCTCGGCTGCATCACCCGGCAAAAATAACGCAACCGTGGCAAAAATTTGAATAACGTTGATTTTTTTTTCTGTGATGGTGTACCTATCCTAAAAAGTTGACTTTCACACTGCACTGAAAATGAATGGAAACCAATGGTAGTCTGGAAGGTAGAAAAACGCATTCAGATTCATCCATAACAATACAGAAAGGGCTGGGAGCAGGTTGGCGTAAGGTACACGCCGTTTGTATGGGTTAAACGGGTTGGGGTGGGGGGTGGGGGAGGAGGGATGGGGTGGGGGAATCCGCCGGTGTGCAGAAAAGGCGACTCACTTTGGCCTGTCTCTCCATCTGAGAGTGCAGATGGCTTCCCCTCAGCCGCTGGACAATCTGAGAGATGGTCAGAGACAAATCCGTTCCCTCGTCCATCTTTTACAAGGTCGTCTTCTCCGTCGCCGCAGAACACTTAAATTTCTCGCATCCGCCGAGTATCCGGCGGTGCAGCGGCAGTAGCGGTCCCCCGTGGCTGTTACTTAGCAACTGAGGACGGCGTGTTCCGAGGAAACGCGAACACGGCTACAAGGGTTCCTACCTCAGGTCCCACTTGAAACCCGGAGAAAGTGTTAATTAAGAGCAAAACAGAGTGATTACAGAATAATTACAGAATGATTCCGTCCATCAGTGACGGAATCAATAACATAAAACCTTACTGATATGGCGCGTTTCGTTCAACAAAATGCGATGTAAACTGCACTTTACATAAAGTGAATGTACACATGCGTCGACATATAAAAGAAGCTAAATAGGTAGGTAAATAGATGTAATAAATTATAATAGAGGTAATAATAGAGGTAAAAAGGGTAAATGGCTAGATAGACAGATAGATGGACAGATAGATGGACAGATAGATAGATAGATAGATAGATAGATAGATAGATAGATAGATAGATAGATAGATAGAAACACATTAAAACATTAAATCAATTCATGAGTTTAAAAACAGACGAATGAACACGGGTTGTCAAAACAAAACTCCTTATAATTTCCACAGGCACTTAAAATTGCCGCCCTGCGAAGAAGCCCCCCCACCCCCACCCCAGATCTTGCAGCATATCGAATATGGGGAGCCCTGAGCTGTACTGGCGGTCTATGGGTTTCACCACATCAGAAGGACTGTAGTTTACATGGCTATGGTCAGTTCGGGCCTTAAGCCGGCTCATATTACTGTTTATAGTGTAGGACTACGGCGAGTTAGGTTTTATACTCGACTTTGAAGGCTAGAAGTTCAGTAACGCTGCACGATAGAATTAAGATAATTACATATGCTCATTGGACTGGAAACGGAGAGCACCAGGCACGTCGTGCTTTTGCAGATCCATGACGTTTTAAAAACCACACTTTACGTTTGTTTCAAAGGCGGGTGCCGAGCGCACCCGGAGTTAAGGGGGCGTCAACAAGGTTCAGTGGGGGGGGTAAAATTAGACCGTCGCTGCAGCGCAAGTAGTAAGACGTGCAGTTTGCAGTTTGGCTGCTTGGTGTAGCGCCATCCTAATGGGAAGAGGGGGAAACGGTCTGTGGTTTGGGTGGAAAACTGGCGGAAAATTAAAGAAGTAAGAGGCGCCTATTTTAGATGTGAGGAGTCTGAACAAGTGAGATACAAGTTGTACATCCCTTTCGTATCTCGTTTTTGAGCTACTGCAGAGGAGCTCAATCAGGAGTCGTGACAACTTTCTCTTTCGGCTACACAACGTGCACCATTTATTCCTTCCACCATTACAGCAACAACGGAAACCCGCGCAGCGGAAGTGTGTCACTGCAAACCCGAACCGAGGAAACAGCAGCTGTAAACCAACGTTCCTACTAGCTTGATAAGGGGAATTAAGTGTAAACTACTAATAAGACACGTTAGCCCCAAGCTAACGGGTCTGACCCTTTAGCCGAGCGTTTAGCGATGTCGCCTTATGGTGCAGTACACCCCGTATCGAATCCCGCACCGGGCAAGAAAATAACCGGTTACATATGTATCCCCATAACCACTACACAACGACGATTCTAGGAAAACATTAGCCTGTAGCAGTTAGCATTGGCGGAAAATTAAAAAAGTAAAAGACGCCTATTTTAGATTTGAGGCCTCTGAAGATTCAAAAAGACCTACGCCTATTTTCCTTTGCTTTGACGTCATAGAACGTATAATGACATTTAACCATAACGTTTAAATTAACGTGATAACTGGGGCAATCTGTGAGTAATTGTTTATTTTTTTAGCTAATGGGGTCGAATAATATCTTAATTTGAATCCTATCCAGTTCATTTTAAGTCTCCAGATGCGGTGGAAGCAAATAACGACCGGGATTACCCAAAAAACGACCATGAGCCGTCGAAATGACGGCCGGTTTTTAAACTCTATATTCTGTCAAGATAAATACCCAATTGAGATATTAATGCGTTGCATGTGTGAGTATGTCTGTTAGGAAACGACTGACAGGAAAATTCACATTTTAACAACTGTAATACTATTTTTAAACTATTTAATCTTCAGAGAGATGTGGTTGAACTTGAACAGCAAAATTGAAAAAGTGAAAATATCACCAGAAAAACAAAACAGGAACCCCATATCGCTAATCTAACAAACGCAACAAGGCCTATAAAACATGAAATGTAAAACAAGAACTGAATTGAAACGGTCCCAAACGACCGGGACTTAAAAACTACTAGAACGTCAAGATCACGGTTGTCAAGATAAATACCCAACGAAGATATTAATGCATTGCATATGTTAGTAGGTCTGTTAAGAAACCACTGACAGCAAAATTAACATTTTAACAACTTTAATACTATTTTTCAAGCAATTTAAAATCGCTGCTGTCAAACGCCTGTATAATCAAAAATCCAGTTCAGACTATTTGTCTGCACTGGAGGACGCCAGTGTGTTTCTAGGACAGCGCAACGAACTTCACGAAGGAAATGACGTGACCAACACACGTCATAAATAGTGACATGACGCGCACGATCACGTGCAAATTACCAGCGGTCTTTTTGACGGCTCATGATCGTTTATAGAACTTACCATAACTTTTTTATTTCTTTTTTTGCAATTGATCTAAAACTCATTTTGATGCAAATATATGCAACTTTACGACCAGGTCTGTATTTTGGTTTTTTTCCTCACAAAGTTATGAAACTTTGAAAATCCAAAACCGTCGAAATGACGGCTTTGGTCGTTAAATCCTCTCTACTGAACTTTGCTGACGCTCCCTAAACGCAGGGAGCGCCCGGCACTCTCCATTAAATCAAATTAAAACGTGGGGCTGCAAAAGCAGGACTGGCCTGTTGCTCCCCTTTTAAAGCCGAACATGTAATTATCCTCACTCTGCCCTGCAACGTGCGGCAGCTATTAGCCTTCCAAATCCGATTGTCGAATATAAAAACCAAATTCACCGCTGTTGCTGTATAGGTCTAATTACCATGTCCTCGTGAAACACTTGCAAACAGCCATAGGCTATATTGCGCAACCCCTGTTAATCATCTCGATGGCTGACTGATTTTTTTCTCTCTCTCTCTCTCTGTTTTGTCTTTTTGTTGTGCGTGTTTGTACAGATTTTATACATGCATCGACTCGAAAGGAGGAGGTCGCATCCAAGAATGTAACCCATCCACACGTGGCCCTGTTCCCAACACATAGCAACCATCTTCCTCAGAAGGGAGCGCGGCAGACCGAGAGCGCGCAAACGCACGCACGCACGCGCATACACACACACGCGCGCGCGCGCACACACACACACACACACACACACACACACACACACACACACACAGGTCATGTCTTCCAACGGCTCTCCCTCCATTTCCACCTTATAAACCACGCTGTTCCCGCCAGAGGACCCGAGAGGAAAGGTCCAGTTTTGCGAGTCGCTTTTTGGGGAGACTGGACGTCATTATGAACCCGTCCAACGCCGTTCCACGATTCCTCTGTCTGGGGGAACACTAATTCCGTTTCACTTTCAACGCCCTATTTCTTTTATTTTTTTCCTCCATTTCTTTCTTTTCTTTTTTTCTTCTTTTTTTCTAAGGGACGTCTTGATTCCTGCACATGAGGCTTCGCGGCGCTCGCACGACGAAGCCATGGAGACGGTCACACTGCAAGACGTGCTCATGAATTCGACAGATCTCGACAAGATTTTGTGCAACTTCGGGATCAAGAATGTCTCCGAGTGCAAACCTAGACAAGAGGCTGCAGCCGAGCCAAAAGGTACAGACAGGCGTTTGCTCTCTGCGCAGTCCGAGCTGGCCAAACTCTGAAGCGGGGGGGGGGGGGGGGATTGCACAACTATAGTTTTAGTGTCTTTATTCCGATAGTAAAAATACGGGTGGACAAAAGGGCAAGGGGTTCACAACATCCCACTTTAGCTCTGTGGGGGTGAGAGGGGTTTATTTTTTGGAGGGAACAGCTGTTCCAATTCAATGCAGCTCGAAATACAAAAAAAAAAACTTGTATAAATCCAAATCCAATAAATATTGCAAACTGTGATATAAAAAAGACCCGCAATAGGTTGATCCTAAATGTCTTATCCCATAACACCCCCCCCCCAAAAAAAAAAGTGTTTTACGCATAAATAGCGAGCCGTGCACCATATCGGTGCCAATGCGCAAAACGCGCGCGCTCTTCTCAGGTCTTCATCACCATGTACTGCGATGTTTTACGAATAAATTAGCATAGACGTTCAAATCGTACCAGCAGAGTTATCATATACACTCATTAGTGCTCAAAGCTGTCTATGGAAGTGTCTTGCTGACGGACAAGCGTGTAGAAGTGTGTCAGTGTGTGTGCGTAATGTGGTTGTGGGGTTGTTTTATTGTGGGACTGGGTTTGTAGGGCAAGGCTGACTAGATGAGTGGGGACTTGCTCTTCATACTGTCTTAAAACCAAATGTCCTCATCGCTTAAACTGGGATTCTGTTGAAAAGCTGAACACACCAAATATTTTGTTTTTCCATGATCACTTGTTGGTGAAAGTCAGCAGCTCTTTAAAGAGCGGGTGATTGGAATATCGTGGCGTTTCAACTGCGGCAGAGAGACATGTCTTGTCATAATGACCCCACGTTTATTCCTGGTGTGATTGTGACCATCCCTGCCATCTGTCTGTGAGATCACACCACTGTCTCTTTCCACCTAACGTGTACATTTGCCGTTCATTTTTTTGGCATTCCCCAGACATCGACCAGTCAGTGCGGATATTCCTCTACAGCCTCATCTTCCTCCTCAGCTTGCTGGGCAACAGCCTCATCATCGTCGTCCTGGTGAGGAACCGGCGCATGAGGACCGTCACCAACCTGTTCCTGCTGTCTCTGGCCGTCAGCGACCTGATGGTCTCTCTGGTCTGCATCCCCTTCACCCTCATCCCAAACCTCATGAGGGACTTCATCTTCGGCACCTGCATGTGCAAGCTGGTCATGTACTTCATGGGTAAGTGGCGAGGACTGTACTGTTTTATCTCGGGACCACTGCGGATTTCTTCCCTTTTCGAGTCGACCCACCGACCCAAAATCCGCCATGCTGCGATCAAGGGTGTTGTCTGCAGAAGTGGCTCCGAACGGAGTTCGGACGCCTGACGGAACAACCGCGAGCACATCCGATGCTTCCAGCCACAGCATCATTTAACCCATTTAAAAAACAACAACACTGTGTTATTCCCCCCCCCACACCCGTGACAGATGGTTGGGCAACAAAATAAATAAATAAATAAAGACATCATTCATTACAATATCTGCAGATTATAGGAAGTTATCTACGAAACTGAAGACCAGTCTTCTCACACATGTGCCATGGAGACCCCAAAATGGTGTACGTACCAGGTACGTACACCATTTTGGGGTCACACTAAAAGTGTCCTTAAATGAACTTAAACTAAAAAATATTACTCTTCGGGACCAAGCTGGCCCACTTTTTAGTTCATGGTAGTATACTTGTCAGTGTACTTGAAGCTAACTAGGAGTATACTTGTGTGCTGATGGGGCTGAAGTGTGCACGTTTAGTTGGCGCTACACGAATACTAAAAGTGTACATAAAACAAGTGTACAGTAGGTCTAAAAGTACACGTAACGTTTAAGCATACTGTTTTCAGGTTTACCTGTTGCAAGAACAACAAGGGTAAAATAAAGGTGTGCTTGCTTTTTGTTAGTTTAAAATGAGGCATACTATAACCCCTAACTAACCACTACTATACCCTATACT
This sequence comes from Lampris incognitus, assembly GCF_029633865.1. NCBI lineage: Eukaryota > Metazoa > Chordata > Actinopteri > Lampriformes > Lampridae > Lampris > Lampris incognitus. The sequence continues at coordinate 26,707,664 of NC_079230.1, forward strand.
AACTATACTATATATAATATAACCTATACTACTATAACCCTATACTAACTAACCACTATTATACCCTATACTAACTATACTATATATACTATAACCTATACTACCATAGCCCTATACTAACTAACCACTACTATACCCTATACTAACTATACTATATATAATATAACCCTATACTAACTAGCCATTACTATACCCTATACTAACTATACTATAACCTATACTACTATAACCCTATACTAACTAACCACTACTATACCCTATAGTAATTATACTATATATACTATAACCTATACTACTATAACCCTATACTAACTAACCACTATTATAGCCCTATACTAACTAACCACTACTATACCCTATACTAACTATACTAACTATACTATAACCTATACTACTATAACCCTATACTAACTAACCACTACTATACCCTATAGTAATTATACTATATATACTATAACCTATACTACTATAACCCTATACTAACTAACCACTATTATAGCCCTATACTAACTAACCACTACTATACCCTATACTAACTATACTAACTATACTATAACCTATACTACTATAACCCTATATTAACTAACCACTACTATACCCTATACTAACTATACTATAACCTATACTACTATAACCCTATACTAACTAACCACTACTATACCCTATACTAACTATACTATAACCTATACTACTATAACCCTATACTAACTAACCACTACTATACCCTATACTAACTATACTAACTATACTATAACCTATACTACTATAACCCTATACTAACTAACCACTATTATACCCTATACTAACTATACTATATATACTATAACCTATACTACCATAGCCCTATACTAACTAACCACTACTATACCCTATACTAACTATACTATATATAATATAACCCTATACTAACTAGCCATTACTATACCCTATACTAACTATACTATAACCTATACTACTATAACCCTATACTAACTAACCACTACTATACCCTATAGTAATTATACTATATATACTATAACCTATACTACTATAACCCTATACTAACTAACCACTATTATAGCCCTATACTAACTAACCACTACTATACCCTATACTAACTATACTAACTATACTATAACCTATACTACTATAACCCTATACTAACTAACCACTACTATACCCTATAGTAATTATACTATATATACTATAACCTATACTACTATAACCCTATACTAACTAACCACTATTATAGCCCTATACTAACTAACCACTACTATACCCTATACTAACTATACTAACTATACTATAACCTATACTACTATAACCCTATACTAACTAACCACTACTATACCCTATACTAACTATACTATAACCTATACTACTATAACCCTATACTAACTAACCACTACTATACCCTATACTAACTATACTATAACCTATACTACTATAACCCTATACTAACTAACCACTACTATACCCTATACTAACTATACTAACTATACTATAACCTATACTACTATAACCCTATACTAACTAACCACTACTATACCCTATACTAACTATACTATATATTGTAACGTGCATGGATAAGTAGACACGCTGGCCGCTAGCTGGCGGGTCTGACCCTTTAGTCTAGCGGTTAGCGATGTCTCCTGCGGTGCGGGCGATACAGGTTCGCTTCCCGGCCGCGGCAGTTCCTGTGGTTGCGTTGTCCCCCGAATTCGCTACAATATAATATAACCCTATACTAACTAGCCACTACTATACCCTATACTAACTATACTATAACATATACTACTATAACCCTATACTAACTAACCACTACTATACCCTATAGTAACTATACTATATATATTATAACCTATACTACTATAACCCTGCACTTCTCCAAAGGAGTTGAATCAAGTGCAACTGGACTTGATCCTTTGGATAACCATGACCTGGATGAATGAGAACGTTCACAGACATAACCCTGCACTAACTAACAACAACTATAACCTATACTAACTATACTATATATATGCTTAAGTAAAATCTCAAATTACACGTCAAACTCATATCAGCTAACAGATTTAACTTTTCATGTTTCAAAACATCCATCCATCTATTATCCGAACCACTTATCCTGCTCTCGGGGTCGCGGGGATGCTGGAGCCTATCCTGTGATGTGTAGTAAATAGGCTTAGCCTGTGGTGGCGCTGCTGCTGTAACCCACCTGTTGAATGACATGTAACACCATAGAAGAAGACATTCAGTTAAAAAGACGGTCAAGCTGAATCGACGCGCTATCCGTGTGAGTTGTTGTGTCGCGTCATTGTTAATCTAAATAACAATACATATATGACATGGTGTCAGAAGTAAAGTGTGGAGCGACTAAAGCCACCGAACAGCTTGTGCCTGGAAGGGAACCTGGCGCAAGATTGGCTTTCGTGGATTCAGAGGTTTGAGCCGTACCTCGTTGCTCGCGGCATCTCCGAAAAGTCAGAAAAGGTGAAGTGCGCAACTTTTCGCCATGTGGCTGGAGAGGAAGCGATCAAGGTATTTAACGCCATGGACTCTGATGATGGCGGTGTGGTGTCGCCGTGTGGTGCAGTACACCTCGTATCGAATCCCGCACCGGGCAAGAAAATAACCGCTTACTTTGGCGGCAGCGGTGGGATCCGGAAGTGCGCAGATCCTCAGAAGTCTCTTCGGAGCGCGGGAATAACAAAGCGCGAGGGCGCGCTTCCGGGGAGGGTGACGACTAAACTACTAATAAGACACGTTAGTCCCTAGCTAACGGGTCTGACCCTTTAGCCGAACGGTTAGTGATGTCGCCTTGTGGTGCAGTACACTCCGTATCGAATCCCGCACCGGGCAAGAAAATAACCGCTTACAATAACATACCTGAGACACGTGCTTTTCCAAAGGGTCCAAGGAAGGAGTGAGTCAATCGATGCATACCTGACTGACTTGAAAAATAAAGCAAAGGACTGCGAGTTTGGGCAGCTCACAGACTCGCTGATAAGGGACGGCATCGTGTGTGGCGTAACAAAACAAATGATCAGGCGAGAGCTAGACTGCTCAGAGAGCCCGACTTGTCATTGGCAAAAGCTGTTGATATCTGCAGAGCTAACGAAGCTACACAAAGCCACCTGAGAGCTTTGCATGAAGAAACTGAAGTGGCAGTTAGCAAGCTAAGTAAAACGAAGCTAACAAAAGCCTAAAGAGAGCAGTGTCAGTGATAATAAATATGACTGCAGTAAATGTGTATACAAACAATGAGGCTCGCAAATGTCCTGCCTATGGTCAAACATGCAAAGTGTACAAAAGAAAAAAAAAACACTATGGTCGCATGTGCAAAGCAAAGAAACTGACAGAAGGCTATCGAAAAATGGAGAGACATGTAAATGAAATTGAAGAACAAGAGAGTGAAATGTTTCTTGGAGCTCTTGAGTCAAGGAAAAGTGGAAAGAAAAGACGAAAAATTAGAAAAGACAAAAGACAAGAAACTAACATAGAAACAAAACAGAAAAAAATGGACTGAAGTACTCAAAGTAAATAGCCAAAAGCTCACATACAGGTTGGATACCGGTGCAGATTGCAATTTTTTTGCCTCTCACAACCAATCAACAAGCGGCTGAAAAGGATGCACAACTAATTGAGTCCAGCATCAAGTTGGTTGCATATTCCCGCCACAAGGTAATGCCATTGGGCAAGGCAAAGCTAAAATGTGAGTACAAAACTGAAGTGCATGAGTTGGAGTTCCAGATAATAAAACCCAACTTCCAAGCTATTCTAGGTGGTGATTCCTGCGCTCAGATGGGACTGATAAAAAGGCTCTACAAGGTGGAAAAGGAAGTGGAAACAGACATCCTAAAGGATTACAGTGATGTGTTCACAAGGTTTGGGTGTGTGCCTGGACAGTATCACATTCAGATAGAGCCGGCAGTAACTCCAGTTATCCACCCGCCCAGAAAAGTACCTTTAGCACTGAAGGACAAAATCAAAAGTGAACTAGATAGAATGGAGAACCTCGGTGTGGTTGAAAAACAAACAGAACCCACTGACTGGGTTAACAGCATGGTTACTGTCAACAAGCCAAATAAAAAACTAAAGCTCTGCATAGACCCCCAAGACCTCAACAAAGCCATAAAGAGGGAACACTATCCCCTGAGGACAGTAGAGGAGGTTGTAGCCGAGATGCCAGATGCAAAAGTCTTTTCTATATTAGACACAAACCATGGATTCTGGCAAATACAACTAGACGAGGATAGTTCTAAATTGTGTACCTTCGGTCGGTACCGATTCAAACGGCTTCCTTTTGGTGTCTCGTCAGCTCTGGAGATTTTCCATAAATGCATAGTGCAGAGACTGGAGGACCTAGAAGGTGTTGTGAACGTCATTGACGACATCCTAGTGTGGGGTGCTGACAAGGAACAACATGACAAAAGGCTGAGACAGCATCTGGACAGAATAAGGAGCATAAATCTCAAGCTCAACAAAGAACTCAGCTGCTCAGAAGGACTTGTTTTCAAAAACTCCAGACTCGTCCCTGAAAAACTGAGAGAAAAAACTTCAAAAAAATCCATGAAGCCCATTTAGGGATTGTCATATGCAAAGAGAGTGGAAGAGATGTATTATTTTGGCCTGGGATGTCCAAACAAATTGAAGACATTGTGATGAAGTGTAGCGTCTGTAACACTTTCAAAAAGAGCAGTGTGAAAGAACCACTGCTGTGCCATGACATTCCAGATCGATCATGGGCAAAACTGGATGTGGATCTTTTCCATTTTGATCAAGGTGATTATCTACTCAGTTTAAATTACTACTCAAAGTATCCGGAAATTGCCAAGCTGCCCCAGACAACAAGCAGACATTTAATTGTAGCTCTGAAATCCGTGTTTGCAAGACAGGGAATCCCAGATGAGGTTATGTCGGACAATGGACTGCAGTTTGCGAGTGAGGAGTTTAAACAGTTCGCAGCAGAGTGGTAGTTTAAACACACTACATCAAGCCTAGGATTCCCACAATCCAACGGTCAAACTGAACGAGCGATCCAGACCATAAAAGACCTGCTCCAGAAAGCACGAGAGAGCCGAGGAGACCCATATCTAGCTCTCCTTGAGTACGGAAATGCACCTTTTGATGGAGTGAGACTGTCTCCTGCCCAACTGCTAACGGGTCGACGACTGAAGACAAAACTACCAGTAACTATGCAGCTGTTGAAGCCTCAGCTGTACAAGGAAGTGCACGGACAAATGAGGAAAAGACGGTTCAAACACAAACACTGCTTTGACTGAGGGGCGAGAGGCCTGCCTGCCCTGCAGGAGGGTGAGACTGTGAGATTCAGAGTGGGCAATACATGGCAGCCAGCTGTTGTGAAACATCGCCATGTTCAGCCAAGGTCTTTTGTGATCCAAACACCTGAAGGCAACACCTTTCGCAGAAACCGGCGACATCTGCTAAACTGCAGAGAGGACACACTTCCAGAACTGGACAGAACAGGTCAGGAACAGGAGGACTTCACGGCGTCTGCTAGTGAACCAGCAGACATCACAGTGATGCCAACACCTGTCACTTCTCCTATAACAGAGACTGTAACACTGGAGGTGACTACAACTACAACAGGTCCAGTAAAGATCTCACGCTCTGGGAGAGTAATTAAACCTTCACAACGTTATTCAACGTAACAAAAAGAAGGGGAAAAAAGAAGTAAAGTAGAGTGAATGTAACGGTGAATTCGTGTTGTTACATTACAGGTCACATACTTGTTTAATGTTGGTACTGAGTTGAAAGTAACATTGCATAGATGTTTTGCTGATTAGTAAAATAGGCCAAGTGAAAAAGGAAAAAAGAAAGAGAACGGAAAGTTAATGGCTTTAAGTTAAGGATAAACATCTCAAAGATGAAGCACGTACATGCTTTAACAATGCTTAGGTTGTTATTTGAGTTTATTATTACATGATTGAGGTTTATTTGCATTGGTTACATATTTAGGTGTTCTGCTTTAATCTAATTAACCATACATATATGACATATCCCAGCAGTCATTGGGCGGCAGGTGGGGAGACACCCTGGACAGGCCGCCAGGCCTTCAGCCATAAATATTCATGAGCTGACCCTCTTGAGTAACAAGAACTGATTGGCTGTATGAAAATGAGTGTCTGATGACATCAGGAGTATCAGAAAAAATATTGGCTGAGAAGCTGAGCTAAGGTGAGCTCTTAAAAAGGGAAAAATAGATAAAATGATTTCTGCCTTTCAAACTCGTTTTTATTCAATAGAAAAACAGCACAAAATGTATGACAATTAAAGTTACAAATGATTTTAAAGAATGGCGTTTCAATTTCGGTTCAACTTTAAACAATTTACGATTTATAATTTCATTTAGCAGACGCTTTTATCCAAAGCGACGTACATCTGAGAATTAACACAACACAAGCAAGGAGCTGGTCAGGAGATGGCAAAGCAAGTAAGTGTAAAAAAAGAAACTAGTTTCAAGTCCGATAGGACATAGGTGTCAATAGGCAGTGCACAAAGGCAAAGGTGCACAGAAGCGATTTTTTTTATACCATCAGGTGTGGAGGTGTTCGAGAAAGATCTGGGTCTTTAGCGTCTTCTTAAAGATGGAAAGGGGCAGTGTCGTGATTCGCTCCACCACCAGGGAACTGCAAGGCACCTTTCATTGGTAGAGCGCTGTGAGTGGGACTGAGTGTAGACCTGAATGAGGGAGTTCAGGTAAGCTGGAGCCGTTTTAGCTGGCGTTTTGTAGGCGAGCATTAAGGTTTTGAATTTGATGCGGGCAGCAACTGGGAACCAGTGGAGGGATATGAACAGCGGAGTGACATGCGCTGGTTTGGGTTGGTTGAGGACCAGACGCGCCACCGTGCTCTGAATCATTTGCGGAGGTAAGAAAGTGCATGAAGGGACACCTGCCAATAAGGAGTTCCGGTAGTCAATGCATGATATAACAAGAGCCTGTACCAGGACTTGTGCTGCATGCTCAGACAGGTAGGGTCTAGTTTTCCTGATGTTGTACGGGGCAAATCGGCACGACCGAGCAATCGAGGCCATGTGAACCTTAAAGGTTAGTTCGTCATCAATCATGACACACAGGTTTCGAGCAGACTTTGTGGGCACGAGTTTCGATGATCCGAGCTGGATATTGGTCTGTTGGTGTAAGGATGGACTGGCTGGGATGACAAGGAGCTCAGTCTTAGATAGGTTAAGCTGAAGGTGGCGTGCTTTCATCATCCAGAGATATCAGCAAGGCATGTCGATATCCATGCCGAGACTGTGAGGTCATCTGTTGGGAATGATAGGAAGAGTTGGGTATCGTCAGCATAGCAATGATATGAGAAACCATGGGAGTGGATGATTGCACCAAGTGAGGAGGTGTATAATGAGAAGAGGAGGAAGCACCGAGGGCGTTCTGAAAGGACACGGAAGCAGGGCAGGCTAGGCTAACTGTTAGCCCATGCAGACCGGCAGTTCCGACAGTCATCCTGGATGGCGTTCGTTCTCTTGGGCAGTGATTTTTATTTTTTTATTTTTTTTAGTTTGGATATATGTGTTAGTTTAGATGTATGAGTTAGCTAGTATGTGTTCTTGAAGTCCTTGTGGTATTTGGATATGTGTTTTTATTGCACTGCTGTGGGCTGGGGGAAATGATATTTCGTGTCATTTCATGAAATGAAACGACAAATAAAGTGTTCCTGAATCAGAAATAAGCAAAAGTTATTTGTCATTTCATTCCATGCACCTGCGCACATGAAATGAAATGAAATATAATTCCCCCTAGTCCACAGTAGTGCAACACAAAGACAAAAACACATATCCAAACTACAAGAACACATCAGGAATTAGGAACAATTTATTGTCATAGCCTTCACGCACTTGCGTACAAAAAAGAAACGTAATTCCATTTCCCCTAGCCCACAGCAGTGTCACACGAAAGACAAAAACACACAACCCAAATTGCCCAAAAACGACACCACCAAAAACATACAAAAACAGAGAGCACAAAGCACAAAAACAAAACACAAACAGTTAACAACACAGTCCACTTAGTGCAACACAGTCCAAAAATTCCACTGTCCATAGAACGAACACCGGCCAGGATGACTGTCGGAACCGCCGGTCTGCATGGGCTAGCAGTTAGCTTAGACTGCCCCACTTCCGCGTCCTGTCAGACCCTTGGTGTTTCCCCCTCGGGCACAGCTCCGGCAGGGCCATGGTCCCTGGGCCCACCGGACGCCGCAGATCAGGCTCCCCCAGCCGATCGCCAGCTCTCCCAGCCAGAAACCTTCGACACACCTCCCCGCACTCCACACGACAACACCAAAAACACAGTAAGCGCTAGGTGAGGCCACTGCCAGACCGCCTTCGGTGTTATCGGAACTGCCGGACTGCATGGGCTAACAGTTAGTTTAGACTGCCCCTCTTCTGCGTCCTCTCAGACCGCCCTCGGTGTTTCCTCTTCGGGCGCAGCTCCAGGCAGGGCCGTGGTCCCTGGGCCCACAGGACACAGCAGACCAAACTCTCCCAGCTGATTCAGTGCCTGCTCTCCTAGCCATCAAACGAAGACACAAGCTTAGACGCAGACTTGGCCAAAGACACATGGACGGTACTGGGTGACGCCGCTGTAAATGTAAGTTTGCACCACCATCTTCCCACACCGGTACTCGGTGAGGCCGCTGCAAATGTGAATTAGCTCCGCCATCTTCCCACACCGAAAGCGGAAGCCTTCTGGTAAGAAGGGGGCCGAGCACTGACCCTTGAGGTACCCCTGTGGATAAACCATGCAGTTTGGACACTTTTCCCCTCCAAGATACTCTAAAAGATCTCCCCGAGTGGTAGGACTTGAATCAGCGGAGGACAGCTCCTGACATACCAAGCTCAGTGAGTGTGGAGAGGAGGATTTGGTGGTTAACCATGTCAAAGGCAGCTGACAGATCTAGCAGCAATAAAGCCAAGGACTGACCAGCAGCTCTAGCCAAACGCAGTGATCTATTACCAACAGGAGTGCAATATCGGTAGAGTGACCCCGCTTTAAACCAGACCGATTTGGATCATAGAGATTGTTTTCAGAGACTTGGTTAAAGACCGTGTGCTCAAGTATTTTTGAAAGAAAGGATAGGAGTGAAACCGGTCTGTAGTTTTCAACCTGGGCTGGGTTGAGTGTAAGTTTTTTGAGTAGCGGGGTGACCCGAGCTTACTTAAATGCAGTGGGGAACACACACGTTGTAAGCGAGCCGTTGGTGAAGTGTGTGACTGCAGGATTAAGTGCGGGGGTAATGGTCTGTAGGAGGTGAGATTTAATCGGGTCCAGCGGACTGGTAGGGGGACGAGAGTCCAGCAGAAGCTTGGGGACTTCCTCCCCAGTCAGGAGGGAGAATGAGGTGAGTGTGGCACTGTTAGCTGGCAGCAGCAGATGGAGTTGGTCAGGCTCAGAGAACCGGTTACTGATGGCAGAAGCCTTATCAGTAAAGTACGAGGTAAAGAAGTCAGGAGTGAGCAGAGTGGATACTAGTACTTAGTACTGATAGTACTAAGTGGTCTTAGCTGTTTTTAAGCTGGAGGAGAATGACGCTAGGAGATGCTGATAGTCACTGAGGTCAGCGGACTCTCTGGTTTTATGCCATTTTCTCTCTGCCGCTCTGAGGCCCGCCCTTTGCTCCCTGATGACCTCAGTGAGCCATGGATTGGGGCGGGGGCATTGTGAGCAGGTTTGGATGCTAGAGGGCAGAGATTGTTAAGAGAGGAGGCTAGTGAGGAACAGTGTGTCTGTAGCCTCGATGACATTATGAGGAGGCATGGAAGCCAAGACCTCATTGGAGAGCTGGGTCGGTGTAAGGGACTGAAAGTTTCAGCGGAAGGAGACCCTTTGTAGAGGACCATGAGGATGTTCCAGTAAGGAGGCCATAAAGTGAATAAAGAAGTGGTCTGACTGATGTAGGAGGGTGACAGATTTGCTGTGGAGCAGTTCCGGGGCAAGATCAGGTCAAGAGTATTGCCCGCTTTGTGTGTGGGAGGGGTGGAGACCTGTCTGAGGTCAAAGGAGGACAGAAGAGACGGGAAGTTAGTCGCTTGGGGTTTTTTTTTTAGTAAGGATATTCGTGTCTCCCATGACAGTCAGTGGTGTGTCATCATCAGGAATGGCTGAGAGTAACATGTCTAGTTCGACTACAAAGTTCCCCAGTTGACACCCTGGTGGGCAGTATATATTACTTCCGTTAGGGGGCGCCACAGCGGATCATCTGTTTCCATTTCTTCCTGTCCTCTGCATCTTCCTCTGTCACACCAGCCACTTGCATGTCCTCCCTCACCACATCCATAAACCTCCTCTTTGGCCCTCCTCTTCTCCTCTTCCCTGGCAGCTCCATATTCAGCGTCCTTCTCCCAATATACCCAGCAGGTCTCCTCCACACATGTCCAAGCCATCTCAATCTTGACAATGGCAATCCCGGTGGGCAGTATATTAAGACAACCACAAATAGCTTAATAGGAGCAGTAACCATGATTGCATGGTCTTCAAAGAAGGAGTTGTTGCTTAGCAGGGAAAGCTTAGTGAATTTCCAGTCTTTGGAAATGAGGACACACGTACCGCCTCCACGGCCAACAGAACGGGGTGTGTGTGAGAAAGCAGCGTCATCAGAGAGAGTGCGGCTGGTGTGGCAGTGTTTTCTGGGCGTATCCAGGTTCCGGTCAGGGCTAATACCTGAATGTCTGACAGATCAGTAAGTGCTTGGATAAATTCTGTTTCATTTACAGCCGGTTGGCAATTCCATAAGCCAAAAGTGAAGGAGGAGTGAGTAGATGAGCCTTTCATGAGTGAATGGAGGTTCTCAGGGTTGCATAGTCTGCGACAGATGCGATTTTTTTCGATAACCGTGAATGACAGGGGTGTCTTGTAGCACATGGTGGGTGAGGCAGGCAAGGAGAGAGAATAGTAGAAAAGGGAATTACCAGTCAGTGTCCTCGCGCAGGTCTTTAGACCCGACGAAGGCTGACGCTTCCGGTGACGCAACGGCGCAGCTCTGTGTTTAAATACCAGGAAGTACCACAGCTGAACCCGCCCCCGTCTAATAGGAAGCAATAGAGGGCGCGACCCGCGTCTGCTGACCCGGCTACTGAAGCTCAGAGAGTGAAACCGGCAGCTACTCGGCACAAGAAAGCCTGATAACGGCCTAAATCCGAGTCAAAACTCAAGCAAGTTTTAAATCACTTACCCAACGACTGTAGTCTCCTGTGTTCAAGACCAGAGCTAAACAAAGAATAAAGAAAAAAAAACGTTTAAACATTAATCCAATTAATAAACGGCCTTTATTTTTACGGTCTGTCACAGTAAAGTCAACATTTTGTGCACGTGAGTCTGTGACGAATTCGGGGGGGGGGGGGGTGACGCCCGGGAACCGCCGCAGCCGGGACGCGAACCCGGGTCTCCCGCACCACGGGCGACTACGCTAACCAGTTAGTCGACTGGCTAACGTTAGACGGGCTAGCGAGTCTACTTATCGGTGGTCGTCACAAATCATGCTGCCAGCGGTCAGAAACTAACGCGAGCTGTACATTTTGGGGGTTACCGGATGTGCCCCTCATCTCCCCTCAGCTCTGGCAGTCAACTTCACCATCGATCCCCTCAGCAGTGATCGCGGTGTGATTTGTAAGTCGCTGTGTAGCAAACTGATTTAAGAATCCATCAGAAACGCAACTTTTTTTTTTACCACGACAATGTGCCGCCTTCATTCATTCAGTTAATACATATACAGTGCCAGTCAGGAGGAAGCATATTTTTAAAAACCGTTGATTCAGACAATGTAAACTGCTTTTCATTTCTAGGTCTAAGCAAAAGGGCACAATTCACCATGTTTCACAAGGATATTTGCACAGTTAAAGCTCGTATTTAATCAATGGTAATTGGTAATAACATATTGTAAACTACTAATAAGACACGTTAGCCCCTAGGTAACGGGTCTGACCCTTTAGCCGAGCGGTTAGTGATGTCGCCTTGTGGTGCAGTACACCCGTATCGAATCCCGCACCGGGCAAAAAGATAACCGGTTACAATATAATGGCGATAGTGTTCCTCCACAAGGTAGCTAATTAAGGTACCTAGATGATAATGTCAGTGACTATGATTCTATATCTTTGCCCTTTAGGCATTAGTATTACACTTATATTTATGCAGTATGTGTGCCTTTATGTGGTATTTTAAAACAGCCTTGATTATGACTCAGTCAATAAGACCCAAACTATCCCTTTTCATGAAATCAAAATACTACTTTTTTTGGGGGGTCTGACGTGTGCAGGTGTCTCGGTGAGCGTCTCAACCTTCAGCCTGGTGGCCATCTCGCTGGAGCGCTACAGTGCCATCTGCAACCCGCTGACCTCCATGACGTGGCAGACCAAGTCGCACGCCGCCAAGGTCATCTCGGCCACGTGGGCGGCGTCCTTCATACTGATGCTGCCTTACCCCATCTCGAGCACACTGAAGCCCTTCACACGCCTCGACAACAGCACCGGACACATGTGCCGCCTGGTCTGGTCCAATGACGTCATCCAGCAGTCCTGGTGAGGATTGGGCGGGGGGGCATGGGAGAGGGCTTCTCACCTGTTATGCTCCTCTCAGGTTTTCATTAGCCTTAGACACACAGCAGTTCTGTGTTAAGGGGGGGGGGGGGTTCAGCACCAATTTAGTAGGGCTTTGTGCAGCAGGCGTTGCTGAACAGGAGAAAATATAGGGGACATTGAGGTGGTGGTGGGGTCGTGTCCAGCGTTTGGTCCTCTAGAATGACACATTAACATTTGGGAAATTGTAGAAGAATTGTTGGCAAAAAATGAAAACAAGACAGTACAGTTTTGAAGTGTCCCTGTTCAATATCCTCTACGAATACAACTGCACTTAAAAGTACTTGTTGGTACATATCCCCTCACCCACTCCTGTGGACTGGTTGACCTCTGTTTTACAGGTACGTGTCCCTACTGCTGCTGCTCTTTCTGATTCCTGGAATCGTCATGATGACGGCGTACGGACTCATCACCGTGGAGCTGTACCGCGGCATCAAGTTTGAGCTGATCAGTCAGAAATCCAGCAGAGGTGAGGAAAGGGGTCACATCAAGCATATTGTATTATGTTGTGTTTTCACTTACAGTATAATTGTGTTACTCTTTTTGCTAAAGAGCGTTAAGGAAACCCAAACTTGACCTTTTCAAAGCATCTTTCACTGATTATGTTTCCATCCAACTTTCAAATACATTTCAAATGGATAATTGAATGTGACAAAAAAATCATGTTAAGTTTAAATGAATAAAACCCTGATTGTTACTTGTCCTGCGTCATATGTCCACACTTCAGATTAAGAACAGCCGATTCAGTTGTATTTGCATTTCTTTTTCTTTTTTAATTAGGCAATTGATATTTCATTCCAACTTATCATGTCTGTTTTCTTATCGAACGAAGCGTTTATTCATCTAAAGCGAGGATAAAAACGTGTATGGGAATTTTCTGGATTTTATTCAACATTTGCGGTTCCCATCAAAATTATTTTTGTCGAAATGACAATGTTTGCTTAAAATCACTTGGATGGAAACATGGTTACTGTTACTTTTGATCTGGCGCACTTTCTGAAACGTTTTCCTTCACTTTGCTGTGTTAATGTGCTGATCATAAAGCCCTTTCCAAGAATCTCCAGTGTGGCCTAACATTTCCTAATCTTATTCTAACTATCCAACCCCCGACAGAGAGGCAGTCCAGCACTGGGAGCATCAAGCCGGGTGACAGTGACGGCTGTTACCTGCAGCCCTCCAAAAGGAAGAGCCTGACCACGTGGGGCAGTAGCGGTGGCACGGGCCGTGCCGCAAAGCCTGTGCTGACCCGCGTCTGCAGCAGCAACCCGACGGGGAACCTGATGGCCAAGAAACGCGTGATCCGCATGCTCCTGGTTATTGTCTTCCTCTTTTTCCTCTGTTGGACTCCTGTATTCGTGGTAAACGCATGGCAGGCTTTTGACCGCCGCTCTGCCTACCGCCTGACGGGGGCGCCCATCTCCTTTATCCACCTGCTGTCCTACACCTCGGCCTGCGTCAACCCCATCATCTACTGCTTCATGAACAGGCGCTTCCGTCAGGGCATGCTGGCCACGTTCAGCTGCTGCAGCTGCCTGAGGGAAGGCCGAGCAGATGCAGGCGCCGGCGCCGGCTTGGGGAGGTTAGCCGGAAGTGGGACGGCCAGAGGCGGAGGAACAGGGACAGTCAGAGGGAGGATGAGTGCTGAGGAGAATGGCTACGTTCCTTCAAGCGGCGCTGCCATACCCGTATCCTACAGCAGTGTCCATACCTAGACTCGGATCAAGCTAACGTGGAATGGATGGAGAAAATTGCAACGACCATCGTAAAGACTTAAGGAGGATCTGTGGTGTGCTTTGCGATCCTGATTTTATGTAAGGCCCTTAAAGCGCTATACGCAACTGGTGAATGGCCAAATTGCTGCCTTAGCCTGGAGTGTGACATGATATCCTCTGTGCTGCAGAGGTGGTGTACATTCAGTAATTTTACAGACCACCAACCTTCAACAGATCAGCACAGTCATGTTTTATGCAGCCTCTCTTTTGCTTTCCTAGAGTTTATGGCATCTATTTCCGTCCAGTCCTCCCAAGCGACCAGACTGAAACTGACAAAGGTCAAAAGACCACATGGAGCCTTGTCGGATCTCAAGTCTGATTTAGTGTAAATTGTTTATGAAGCAGAATAGCTGTAAATTCTTCACCCGCTCTTGCAAGACACGTTCCAGTTAATCTACTATGTACTCTCTGCGCACAAAAACTGAAATTGCACTTATAAGTGTGTATGCTAACCTGAGTCAAAATAGCACGTGCTGATAATCCAGCAGTTGTTTTAATCTATATTAAGGAGCAGGTGAGGTGGCTGTTGCCACACTGGACACTACGGCAGGGGAGATGTTCAGACGATGTGAAGAATGATAGTCTTTATTTAAAGACTGGTAACTTGGTTGGATTGTTTTATGTGAAGGGATCACAGCATCTGCACGGCACTTTCACTTGGCACTGCAAAAAAAAAAAAAAAAAAAAGATTAAAAAACAAAGTGCTAAAGATGCCTCGTAAAACCTACCCCACCAAATCAACCAAACCTCTTTCAAGAGTCCACGGCAGATATTATACTCACAGGTGTAAATAATATTCAGTTGTCATCCTCAGCAGCTCATATGCATGTACATTATCACACCATAACCCCTTTCTCAGCATCTCTAAAATAATCTCTCGGGCCACAAACGGACCCGCTCTTGTCCTTGACCTAGTGTGGACATATTTGCCTTTATGTACTAGGTGTACCGCCGGGGACACAGCGGCCTTATCGTCTCATGGGACTTGTGTCACCTGCCTCCTCGCTGAAAACAACCATTTCCCAGCACTGTCGGTGTCGCCCCACATCCAGTGAGTCATGTTGTTAAATACCGCAGCGCAACAGTGGCAACTTGTTTCCCCCTCTGTTTACCCATCACAACACGCTGCCACGTAACCGTTTGGACTGCGGCAACACTGGGTGGCAAACCGTCACCAACATGTGGGCGATGTAAAACTCCTCCTCTTAGAGGTCTACGGTGTTACTACATGATGCTGATTCAACTATTTACTTGCCAGCAGGCGCGGATCTACGGGGTGGCAACAGGGGTGGCAGCTGCCACCTCTGGGACACAGTCTTGCCACCCCATTTAAAAATCAGATAATATGTTTTTAAAGTATATTTTATGTACATGCATGGAGAAGGTCAACGAGACCCGCACCAAACTCATCTCAAACAGTAGAGAACAAAATACATTCGATGAAATCCGAGTTTTGAATAATAATACGTTTAGAATAATGTCCATTGCCCCCCCCTCCTTGAACCTCATGCCACCCCATTGCCAGCCCAGGAAAAAATCTCTAGATCCGCCACTGCTTGCCAGTGCCCACTAAGACATTTAAAGGTGAAATTCATCCGTCCCTCCACCTGGCAGTGAGAACGACAAACAAGGTGTAGCAGCCGTCATGGCTGGTGTGTCATCAGCTCAGCAGTAAACGTGTCTTTATGCGCAATAATCCGGGTAAGAAAATCACACAAGGTTGAACCAGTGCATCTGGACACAACGTTTATTGACAGATATGTTTCATCACTCATCTAAGGGACCTCTTCAGTCTCAACTGACTGCAGGTACCCCCCGCCCTTATAAACAACACAGCTGCCATGACCAAAACCAGCGACCAGTTTCATGTGCATATGGGTGACCACTAACTAGAGTTTCAATGGCCACGTGTGCCATTCAGAGGACGAGAGACTGTTCAGTTAATCTCACACTCATAGTCACATGAAACTGGTCGTTGGTTTCCGTCGTGATGCAACTGTATTGTACTGTATCGTTTATAAGGGGTGGGGATACCTGCAGTCAGTTTAGACCGAAGAGGTCACTTAGTTGCGTGATGAAACGTATCTGTCAATAAACGTTGTATCCAGATGAACTGATTAAACCTTCTTTGATCAGCAGTAAACAGCTCCTTGTAGAAATGCATCCTGGGACCAAAGCTAACACAGACAGTCTAATGCAGGGGTGCCCAACTCCAGGCCTCGAGGGCCGCAGTGTCTGCAGGTATTTGTTGCAACCATGCACTACACCACCTAATTTAACTAATTCCTTTCCCTCCTTGGTCCAAGAGGTGAGCTAATTAGTTAAATCAGGCGGTGTAGTGCATGGTTGCAACAAATGCCTGCAGACACTGCGGCCCTCGAGGCCTGGAGTTGGGCACCCCTGGTTTAATGTATTGCAAACTGCATCAAACTACATGGGAACACTGTTGTACGGTGATATTGTCTGTCCAACAGAAGCATCACCACATCATCGTCATGTTTCCATCCTGTTTCTTGTTTGTGTTTACTGCTGCACCAGTGTTCATCCTGCCCAGTCCAAAAATCCAACAGCAGTACATGGAGAGTGCCTCCAACCGTGGTCAAGATGATAATTATTATGTAACCTGACTCCATTGTCCAGATGGATAGAATAACTATTCAAGTAGTGGGGGAAAAAGCATGGATTTCAGCTTTAACTACAACCCTATCCTGTCATCTGTCAAAAAAAATCTTGAAGGCGCATAAAGCCTTGTTTCAACGTATCCTCGAACTGTTTTTTCCCCCTCCATTTACACTTCTCCTCAAAATGTTCCCTCATACAAACAAACAGTACTTACTTGTTCTCTTGGTAATGTATAAACCAGCAGGTCATCCAGATTACCTACGCCTGGTTGTCCAAACAGAGATTTTTTGCTGCAGTGTGAAATGTACAACTGTTCCTACAAAGACACGGGAGAGATCAACGTGCTGCTTTTAACAGCTTTAATAAAGTGGGTCTAAATGACAGAGGGGCATTAAACTCACACAGTCAAATGAATTCCCGACAGAGGACGACTCTGCCGGGACCTCTTCCCAGGGATAAGAGCTCCATTTGGGCTTCTTTTTGCAGGGGGGGGGGGACTTGGGGTGGAGGGTGGTGGTCCGAATGCCTGCCTTGCCTTCAGCAGACACTGACAAATCACTGGTTTGGCAGGTTATGAAAACCGTTCTGCTCGTTTTCAGACATCCCAACAGGGGGGTTGCAGCCGAGTACTTGCATAAGGTGACCAAGTCATAAACGTGTATTTTGATTTGCAGTTCTGCTGGCTCCCAGAAGCACCAGGGCTGCAACTAACAGTTATTAGTTTTCTTATCGATGACTTTTCCTATTAATGAGCTGCTAAGAAAATGTTGAAAAGACTTGACAGACGCCCACCACAAGTCCCCAGAGCCGGAAGTGACGTCTTCAACAACAGCAACTTAAATCCAAACAGCGCCCCTCAAGGGACGCAAGGACGCCTTACTCATAGTGGAGCAGAAATCTTTTTGATAATAAAAGAAAAGAAAATAAAAGTAGAAAATAGTTTCTTCAGTTTACCTAGTCTTGAGTTGGTATTCCTTTCCTAATTAAAACGGTAAGGTTAAGGCAAGCAAATATTAAGCGTTTGTGAAACTGTAACCAGCAAATGTTCGGCGTCTTCACAAAGCAAACGACCAAATCAATTGAATCGATTTCCAAAATTAGAGCGATTGAATTTCTGACGACGATTAATCGACTCATCATGTCAGCGCTTAGCGGCGTCACGTGACCTCGAGCGGGTTCCGCGAGCCACAACATCAAACCCTTAAATGACGCAACATCGTTCGAGCGACACAACGCACACCCAATGACATTTTTATATCACCTTTTTTATTTATTTTTTATGCCAATATTGCAATTTTTTTCCTTTTTTTTTCAAATGACATACGGATTTGCGCATGATCTGAAACTGCAATATGTACAAAAAAACAAACTATTGTATGTTATCAAAAACGAAACAAACAAAAAAAAACACATCCCCTTTGTTTTGACGTTATTGCTAAATGTTACAAACGGCACAGGTTTCTATCATCAGCAACCCTTTGAGCACTGAGTATACTACCACACTGACACCTCTGCTTACCATCACTAGAATAATACACAGATAGAGTGAGGGGGGGAGGGGGGAGGAGGAGACCGTGGAAGGACACGTGAAGAAGAAGAAGATGGAGAAGAAGAAAAAGGGGAAAATGACAACAAATCAACTGATCTGACCGTAGCAAAAAGCTAAGCATAAACAAGCTACATGTGCATGTGTGTGGGGTGGTGAGGCTGGGGGGGAGGGGGAGGGGGGGACTTCCAAACATACATATATGAACATGGAGGAGAAAGAGTTGAGGATGAAGGGGAAGAAAAAGTGTGTGTGAGAGAGAGAGAGAGAGAGAGAGAGAGAGAGAGAGGGGAGGGGAGGGGAGGGGAGGGGAGGGGGTAAAGTTAGCGCTCTGTAGTGCAAACAGCCAAATAGTCTTAAGGAGAATGTAAGGCTGAGTGCGACAGAGAAAGAGCTCCACACACCTTTCCATTTGTTTTAAAGCTGCCTCTAACTCTGCCTGTTTTTTTTTATTTTTTTTGGAATTTTTTTTTCAGCAGTGCATGAAAACTCTACGTTATAAAAAAGACATTTGGCATATTGGAGGATACATACTTTGTTCAGAGCTCATTATAAAACAAAACAAATTTTTAAAAAAAACAAGAACAGCTGCTTTCGGAAGGATTAAAAACAAACAAACCGTATGACGAGACTTACACAACGAGTGAAAGGAAACCAGTTTAAGTGGATGTTTTCTGGAGGAAAAATAACAACACAACACAACAAAAACAAAAAGCGCTGCAAACGCTCACGCGGTTTTATTTCCTCACCGAGGTTAACGTAGCTTGCGCAGAAGGAGGCGTGTAACATTTATCGACCCCCCCCCCCTTGACAGTTCGGCCGTTTTACCGGGCGCCGCCAGCAGGGGGCGTGCATGCTCATCAAGTTATTCCGGATCCTCCCTTTCTCCCGTCTCTCTCTTACTCTGGACGCGTAAGACGTGAACACGTTGAACTGTAAACCGTGAACCAGCTGGGAGCGTCGACGGGACGCGCTCAGAAACGCGCACGTGTTCCTTCCACTCGTGTAAATACACGGAGGCTGGGCCGCGCGGCCCCAAGGCGTAAGCAAACTAAGCGGTTGCTTATACAGTGATGCGGCCACGTGCAGTCCCGCAACAAAGCGGTGGTGGGACACAGTGTGGGGGGGTTGGGGGGGGTCAACCTCTGCTTGGGGCCTCGGAAAGGCTTGGGCCGGCCCTGTCCTTGACTAGTTTAAGTAAGTGTACTGTAGGCAAACTGTTCAGACTCGCATGGCCATGTATGATGAAGAGGAGTCGGGGGGGGGGGGTGAAGAGGCAAATGAACATGTAAACAGAACTGTCCTCCACCTGCACCCCTCGTAAAACGAATGCAAGACAGGGGTGTGAGGCTAATATGGAGGTTACATCAAATTCACACCGAACTGCGAGTTCAACGCAGTAGTATGGAAGCTCATTTCCGCCAGTAACACAAAAAAAAAGTTACCATATTGTTTCGATGGTTGGGCCAGTGAGGTGATGATGACACCTTTATCGACAGCGCCATTGGAGCACATGCGCACTTCTTACCTCATAATTTCAACTTTTTATCTCATAATTATGAGTTTTTATCTCATAATTTCCACTTTTTATCTCATAATTATGAGTTTTTATCTCATAATTTCGATTTATCTCCTCATAATTTCAACCCTTTATCTCATAATTTCGATTTTTTTATCTCGTAATTTCCACTTTTTAATCTCATAATTTCAATTTTTTATCTCATAATTTCCACCTTTTATGTCATAAATTCTACTTTTATCTCATAATTATGACTTTTTATCTCATAATTTCGACTTTTTTAAAAATCTCACAATTATGACATTTTATCATAATTTGACTTTTTTAATCTCATAAATTATGACTTTTTATCTCATAATTTTGACTCACGGTGAATTTTTTTTTTTACTGGTGGAAATGGGCTTCATACAGTAGACATAGAAAAGCACTAAAAAAACAAAACAAAACAAAAAAAACAAAACAAAAAAACAACTACAGGAAGATTTGGTGAGCGGCTCCATCCTGCCGAGTAAAGGGATCCCGGGTGGCGCGGGCCTCGCCACAGACAAGTTCACGTCAATTTCAAGCGAAAAATTGGTTTGATGCAACAACAACGACAGCAACGTGGCCGTGGCGTGGGCCCAGCAGCAGCTCTCTAATGGGGAAATTTGTGAAAATGTTTTTTTTTCTTTTTTGGACAGCCAAGAGCAGGAGAGAGAGGAGGCCTTTAAAAAATCACCCCCCCCCAAAAAAAACCCCACTCCCAGGCCAAACCAGGCAGCACGGGCTATAATGCACTTATTTAAATTCTTTTTGTTACATTGAATAAGACAAGGGGAGGATCTGTACCAATAATTTAAAAAATATCAACATTATAATGCAAAACATTTAACATTAATGACGGACAGGCAGGGAGGGCATGGATAAATGGGGGAATAACTTAGTTTTTTTTGTTTCTTTTCTTTCTTTTTTTTTTACATTGAAAGGATGCAAGCGAACCCTTTTTGTTCCTTGACTGGGGAAGTGAAAGAAGAAAAAAAAAAGAGTCAAAAATACTTCATTATGCAGACATTCAAGTTACTGTATCATAGCTATTCCCAGGAAGTGTGTGTACAGTTGTACTGCAACAGTAAGATCAATAGTATTGCCTTTGAATGTTGTTCCACTATGACGTGACGATGGATAGAGAGTCGGTGGACTTCTACTGGACCGTGACGGGGGACAGCGGAACCCGAACCAACCTCAAATACACAGTTTCTTTTTTTTTTTTTCAAACGACGAGCGAGCGAAACACTTTGAAATGGAGCGAGTCTGACTCAGTCTTCCATTATATATAGTGACTGTACAGCGACACACGCACACACACGCACGCACACACACGCACAAACAAACACCTGCTGGCTGGTGAACTAGTGGTCAGGCGGACAAAACAGCGACGCAAACAAACAAAACAAATAAAACAAGATGACCTGTACAATATTGCTGTATGTTTGGAAATACACAAATTGAATACTACACGTTTAGAAGGCCTTGTATATATATACTCCTACAGGTCACTCGATGGCCGTGGACACAGAGAAGTGCAGCTGCTCTCCGACGGTGAGTTTACGGTGGACACTTCCGGTCTGGAAAAGGCTGAGAGGAGCTTACGGCGCTCGTGAGATATTGTACCAAAAGTGAAGGTCGCCGGGCACCGCAAAGGTTATTAGAAAAAAAAAAGCGAGCCGTGTTGTTGTTGCTGCTCTGCACACCAAAACGGAGACGCCTCCATCTGATAGGCTGCGTGTGTGTGTGTGTGTGCGTGTGTGTTAGTGTGACGGCGTGGCGTTGCACGCTGACGGGACCTTCTTCCTTGCAAGTTTGCACAGTTCAACTGGAAAACAAGCTCCATCAATAAAGAGGCAACACAAAAAAAAGCATGCCCCACCCCACCCCGCCCCCAAATGATGCTCCGTCGCTTAGTAACGGGGAGATTTCGCGAGACGGTGAGACGCCGGTGACGTCAGGGTTATCAGTAAGGCCACATTAAACGTGGAAGCGTCTGTCTCGAGTGCGCCCAGCGAGCTTCTGGGGAAAACCGATGCTAAGTTAACACACCACCAAAACCACGGCACACACTGGAAGACACCGCCGCCCCGCCCGGCCCGGCCCGGCTCGGCGCGGTTTTTGGAAGGCCAGTTCAGTCCGGCATCCGATGACCTACAACAGTGACGGACAGCAACACTTTTTTTTTCTTTTTTCTAACAACAGATATGTGACACTGGATATGTGGTTCTTCTGACTAGGAGCACAGTTAAAACGTACAGTACTAAGGCTACATCCTCCAGTCAGCGACTACACTCGTTACACCCACGTGACGAAAACAACAACAAAATTATATATATATATCAAAAAAAAAAAGACGACTTCCGCAAGGACGTTCGCGTGAAACGAACTACTTCCTCTCGTAACGGCGGAAGTCTGGCGTTTGATGGGATCCGCGGATGTCCCCCGTGGCTCCTGTGTGAGACGTACTGACGTATGAGACGTACTGACGTGATAGACGTCGTGACGTACGAGACGTCCTGACGTGTGAGACGTCGTGACGTGGGCGCCTCCCGCAGGAGACGCGGCGCACGTCGCAGGCAAGGCGGAGGCGTTTGCTTAAAGCTTTTCTTTTTAAAGACTTCATAAAAACCAAATGATTAAAAAAAAAACAGGTCCTCTGAGGTTATTCCCTAAAACAAACAAACACACAGACAAACAAAACACAAACTAACAAACAAACAGACCAAAATAATATTAAAAACAACCTTCGGGGGTCACGTAAATTTAAACAAAAAATAATCCCCACACTTCAGATTTTGCTTTAAAGGAAGAGTATAAAAAAATAAAAAATAAAGGAAGTGTTCAATCCAGCGACTGAAAAGGAAGAAAGAAAGCAGGCTTTGTTTCGTTTGGAGACGGGAGTAAATTTGCAAACGTATCGGTTGGGATTTTGGACCTCAAGGAAAACAAAACAAAACAAAACAACAAACAAAAACAAACAAAAAGCCCAAGCTCAGAGGAAGAATAGAAACTATTTGGTAACAAAAGTGTACTATAGGTTTAATACAAAAAAAGGTATGGAGAAAATGTACCTTTACTAAAGCTTATACAAGATCCTTGGTCCATAAAAACTATGTTAACGCCGCCACGCTCCGTGTGTGTCCCTCTGCGTCCTCGCGCTTCCCTCGGACAACAACACATCCCACCCCCTTTTTAGACACCAACGTATGGAAAACAACAACAAAACAACAAATAAAGGAACAGTTAAACTGAGGGGGGGGGTGTAGAAGGGAGACTTTTTCCTTTTTTCTTCTCAAATGCAAATTGTTGTTGTTGTTGTTGTACACGGTGGATGCGTCGTTGTGCGTGGTCTCCTTTCTCACAGCCTTGAGAAGGTGCTGGTGCTCTGAACCGGCAGGAAGTCTTCATTCCCAAACACCAGAACTAGTAAGGCAGGTCCCTTAAGAAAACCATTCGGGGGGAGGGGGGCGGCGGAGGAGCAGGGGGGGGGGGGGGTGACACGAGGACGCGCAGAGGAGCACTTTCTCTTTCTTTTCCGTCAAGGTGACAAGGCGAACGCCCCCCCCCCCCCGGCCGTTCGCGCCTCCTTCCCCTCGCATCCTCCTCGTTTCTTCTATTTTTTTCTTTCCCTCCCATTTCAGCTTCTTTGAATCCAAAATGAATATGCAGCACTTGAAAGAGAATCAAGTTTTTGTTTTTTGTTTTTTTTTGTTGTTTTGTTTTTTTCTTATGTTCCCGCATAGTCTTTATACCTTGTGTGGTATATTTGCTCTCAAGGCATTTTTGTATTGTGCGGCGAGCGTGCTTGTGTTAGGAGACCACCGCCGCGGCGGTGGAGGAAGCGGACGTGACTCCCGCGTTGGAGCCGCTGCTGGGGCCGTAGGCGCCGGCCTCCTGGCTGCCTCCGCCGCCGTTGTTGTTGCTGTTGTTATTGTTTAGCAGGCTGGTGTTGCCGGCGCGCAGGATGGCGCCCGCGGCGTTGCAGTGTGGCCGTGGACCGGGCTCCGGCGTGTAGGTGAAGGTCAGCGTGGTGGAGTAGATGATGCCGTCGTTCCTCACCAGTGTGACGGGCACCTGGACGGGTTGCCGCACCCAACGCCAGCCCTCGCGGAAGGCCGAGATGTCGGGCACCACGCACAGCATGCTTTCCGCACACCTGAGGAGAGAGAGAGGTCGAGTGAGACACAGAGGAAGAAGGAGAGATGGACAGAAAGAGGAAAAGAGAAACACAGCACATGGAGGTTTATAACGGGCTGCTGTTTAAGTCTGGCCACCTTCCATGATGACTGCAGGTCTGCTCTGTTTCAGTTGTTAATTTTACACCACAATTGTTCACTTAACTCTCTGTGTCAACTCTGTCCTAACCCCCCCCCCCGCAACAGCAGATATCTGCTGCTTATGATGGCTGTGCGAATTAACGTTTACAGCGGCCTCACCCAGTACTGGTGTGGGAAGACGGTCGTGTGAACTCACGTTTGCAGCGGCCTCACCCAGTACGATCCATGCAGTGTCTTTGTCCATGTCTGTGTCTAAGTTTGTGTCTTCACTTGATGGCTGGGAGAGCTGGCGCTGGATCAGCTGGGAGAGCTCGGTCTGCTGCGTCCTGTGGGCCCAGGGACCACGGCCCTGCCTGGAGCTGCGCCCGAAGAGCAAACACCGAGGGCGGTCTGACAGGACGCGGAAGCGAGGCAGGCTACACTAACTGCTAGCCCATGCAGACTG